>NW_012115821.1:19169951-19215413 GCF_000951035.1 Colobus angolensis palliatus | reverse complement strand
AAAAAGCCTGAAAAGATATCTCAAAGGGCCAATTTGTGATGTTATTTACAGGAGTAACGGGGAAGTTTTAAATCTTGTGACCTCCAGAATAATGGCTGGTAATCATTTAATTATTAGGTTGGTGTGAAAGTAATTGTGGTTATTGCCATTACTTTTAACTGCAAAAACCACAATTATTTTTGCACCAACATAATACTATTCTTAGCAGAATCCAGGCCCCTTTCATCCTCCTAACTTAGTGGCCTTTCATTAGTTTTGCAAAGGCAGTTTAGTTTTGGGAAGGGTTACTATCATTTAAACCACAAATCTAATTTCTCCCAAGGTTAGCGAGTCCCATGCCCAGGAATGACCAAGGACAGTTTGGAGGTTAAAAGCAAGATGGAGTTGGTTAGATCAGATTTCTCTGTCATAATTTTCTCGCTGTTATAATTTCTGCAAAGGCAGTTTCAATGTAGCCTTGGAAATTGAGACTCCGCCTCAATTTTTTAAATTATAAATATATATGAGAGAATAAAAATTTTTGATTCCAAATAAGTAATTTCAAATCAATTTTTTGTGAGGTAAAATGTACAAAATATAAAATTTACCATTTTAAACATTTATAAGTGTACAATTCCGTGGCATTAAGTATATTTCATGGTGCAACCAGTTCTAGCGCTTTGAGAGGCTGAGGCAGGGGTATCATTTAAGCCCAGGAGTGGAGTTCAAGACCAGTCTGGGCCACATGGGAAAAGTTTATCTCTATAAAAAAAATACAGAAATTAGCTGGGCATGGTGACATACACCTATAGTTCCAGCTCTTTGGGAGGCTGAGGTGGGAGGATCACTTGAGTTGCTGAGGTCGAAGCTGCAGTGAGCCATGAGCACACCTCTGCACTCCAGCCCTGATGACAGAACAAGACCTTGTCTCAAAAAGAATAGGGAAAAAAGGAAAAGATGGCAATGAGACTGGGCAATGTAATTTATAAGAAAAGAGGTTGAATTGGCTTATAGTTCTGCAGGCTGTACAAGAGGCATAGCACCTGGATCCACTTCTGGGGAGGCCTCAGGAAGCTTACAATCATGGTGGAAGGCAACGTGGGAGCAGGCACATCACATGGCCAGAGCAGGAGCAAGAGAGCATGTGCGGGGTGAGGAGAGGTGCCACACACTCTGAAATGACTAGATGTCCTGTGAAGTCAGAGTGAGAGCTCACTCGTCACCAAGGGGATGGCCCAAGCCATTCATGAGGGATCTGCCTCCATGACCCAAACACCTCCCACTAGACCCCACCTCCAACATTGGAGATTCCAATTTGATATGCGATTTGGAGGGGACAAATGTCCAAACTCTATCTACTACCATTCATCCTCCAGAACTTTTCATATTCCCAGACTGAAATTAAATAATAATTCTCTATTCTTCCCTCCCCCAGACCCTGGCAACCAACATTCTACTTTCTGTCTCTATGATTTGACTATTCTAGGTACCTCGAATAAGAGAAATCACACAGTATACGTCCTTTCGTGGCTGGCTTATTTCACTTAGCATAATGTCTTTGAGGTTTATCTGTGTAATATGTGTCAGAATTTCTTCCCTCTTTAAGGCTGAATAATATCCCATTGTGTGTGTGTGCGCTGTGTTTTGTTTACCTGTTGATGGACTCCTGGATTGCTTGCATCTTTTGGTGATTGTGAATGATCCCACTGTGGATACAGGTGTACAAGGACCTATTTAAGTTCCTGCTTTCAGTTCATTTGGGTATATTCCTAGTAGAATTGCTAGGTCATATGGTAATTCTATATTTAACTTTTTGAGGAACTGCAACGCTGTTTTCCACAGCAGGTGCAGCCTTTTTCATTTGTGCAGCATACACAGGTTCCAATTTCTCCACATCCTCGTTAACACTTGTTCTTTTTTTTTTTTTTTTTAATAGCCATCGTGCCAGGCATAGTGTTTTATTCCTATAATCTAAGAACTTTGGGAGGCCGAGGCAGGTGGATTGCTCTTTTTTTTTTTCCCCCTGAGACAGAGTCTTGCTCAGTCACCCAGACTGGAGTACAGTGGTGCTATCTTGGCTCACTGTAAGCTCCGCCTCCCGGGTTCACGCCATTTTCCTGCCTCAGCCTCCCGAGTAGCTGGGACTACAGGTGCCCGCCACCACGCCCAGCTGATCTTTTTTTGTATTTTTAGTAGAGACGGAGTTTTACCATGTTAGCCGGGATGGTCTCGATCTCCTGACCTCGTGATCCACCCACCTTGGCCTCCCAAAGTGCTGAGATTACAGGCGTAAGCCACCACGAGGTGGACTGCTTGAGCTCAGGAGTTCAAGATCAGCCTGGGCAACATGGCGAAAGCCTGTCTCTACAAAAAATACAAAACTTAGCTGGGCACAGTGGCCTGTGCCAGTAGTCTCAGCTACTTGGGGAGGCTGAGGCAGGATAATCACTTGAACCCGGGAGGCAGAGGTTGCAGTGAGCTGAGATCGCACCACTGCACTCCAGGCTGGGTGACAGGAGTGAAACCCTCTCTCAAAATAAATAAATAAATAAAATTATAGCCATCCTAGTGAGTGTGAAGTAGTATCTTGTGATTTTGATTTGCATTTCCCTAATGACTAGTGATGTTGAACATCTCTTCATGTGCTTACTGGCCATCAAACGAATTCAAATGAACTGTTAAGTGGAAGACTCTGTTTATGTTGATTTAAATTGGCAAGTCAAACAGTCTGAATGAATGAGATAAATGTAATACAGATTGAGTATGCCTTATCCAAAACACTTGGGACCAGAAGTGTCTTGGATTTAGAATCTTTTTGGATTTTGGAATATTTGCAATATATTTACTGGTTGAGTAGCCCTTATCTGAAGATTTCTAATCTTAAATGTTCCAATGACATTTTCCTTTGAGCATCATGTCTGCACTCAAAAAACTTTGAAATTTGTGGGGTTTTTTGTTTTTGGAGACAAAGTCTTGTTCTGTCACCCAGGTTGGAGTGCAATGGCACGATCCCAGCTCACTGCAACCTCCGCCTCCTAGGTTCAAGTAATTCTCCTGCCTCAGCCTCCGAAGTAGCGGGGACTACATGTGCGTGCCACCACACCCTGCTAATTTTTTGTATTTTTAGTAGAGACGGGGTTTCACCATGTTGACCAGGCCGGTCTCAAACTCCTGACCTCAGGTGATCCTCCCACCTTGGCCTCCCAAAGTGCTGGGATTATAGGCATGAAACACCACTGCTGGCCTGAAATTTGGAGCATTTTGGATTTTGGATTTTTGGATTAGGAATACTAACTTGTATTTATAATTGTGAGTTTTAAAATATTTTGTGATACACTAGGACAGGATTCATTGAATTGAAAATAAATATGAAACAAAAAAGTATAACAAATTTTTATTGGGATACTTGCCAACAATCTCTGTTTTTTTCTGACAGATATTCTACTGGTCTGCTGTCAATAATAATAACAATAGGCTGGATGCGGTGGCTCACACCTGTAATCCCAGCACTTTGGGAGGCTGAGGCGGGTGGATCACTTGAGGTCAGGAGTTTGAGACCGGCCTGGCCAACATGGTGAAACCCCATCTCTACTAAAAATACAAAAATTAGCTGGGTGTGGTGGTGACACATGCTTGTAATTCCAGCTACTCAGGAGGCTGAGGCAGGAGAATCGCTTGAATCCAGGAGGCAGAGGTTGCAGTTCCAACAGAGTGTGACTTCATCTCAAAAAAAAAAAAAAAAATCAATGGTATAAAGCAAAATCAAAATCCCACAAGAGTTTGTTGAGTTTGTAACATGAATAGAAGTAAAATGACAACAATAGCTCCAGGGCCAGGAGGGGAGAAATGGAAGTGTGCTATTGTGAGGATCCTATACTATGCATGATGTGGTAGTAACATCACTTGAAGGTAGACGGACAAAGTAAAGATGTATGCTATAAACTCTAAAGCAGCCACAAAAATAGCACAGCAAAATGTTGTGATTAATAAGCCAACAAAGGAGTGAAAGGAATCACAAAAATATTCAATTAATTCAAAAGAAAGCAAAAAAAAGAAAAAGGAAAGGGGAACAAAAAAACAGATGGGACAAATAGAACCCAAATAGCAAGATGGTAGATTTAAATCCAACAATACCAATAATCACATTAAAAGTCATTGGTCAAAACACCCAGTTAAAAGGAAGAGACCATTAGACTGGATTTAAAAAGCAAGACCCAACTCTGTGTTAACTGTAAGAAACCTGCATTAAATATAAAGCTGGGCACAATGGCTTGTGCCTATAATCTCAGCATTTTCAGAGACTGAGCGGGGAAGATCCTCTGAGATCAGAAGTTTGAGACCAGCCTGGGCAACATAGTGAGATCTTGTCTCTAAAAATAAAAAATAAGGGGGCCAGGCATGGTGGCTCATGCCTGTAATCCCAGCACTTTGGGAGGCTGAGGTAGGCAGATCATCTGAGGTCAGGAGTTCGAGACCAGCCTAATCAACATGGAGAAATCCCATCTCTACTAAAAATACAAAATTAGCCGGGCATGGTGGCGCATGCCTGTAATCCCAGCTACTCGGGAGGCTGAGGCAGGAGAATCGCTTGAACATGGGAGGTGGGTTGCGGTGAGCTGAGGTTGCTCCATTGCACTCCAGCCTGGGCAACAGGAGTGAAACTCCATCTAAAAAAAAAAAAAAATAGGCATGGTGGCATGAGGCTGTAGTCCCAACTATTCAAGAGGCTGAGGTGGGAGGATTGCTTGAACCCAGGAGGCAGAGGTTGCAGTGAGCCAGTATCACACCACTGCACTCCAGCCCAGTGACAGAGCCAGATCCCATCTCAAAAATAAATAATATTTATCTTCAAAAAAATGTATCAAAATAATAAAAAATAAATGAAATAAATGATAAAATACTAGGCATGGTGGCATGTGCCTGTAGTCCCAGCTACTGAGGAGGCAGAGGCAGGAGGATCACTTGAGCCCCAGAGTTCAAATCTGCAGTGAGCCATGATTGTGCCACTGAATTCCAGCCTAAGCAAGAGTGAGACCCCACCACTTTTTTAAAGAAATAAAATAAATATAGAAATAGTGTAAAGCTAAAGGAACAGAATATTATGCACCATGCTAACACTAATCTAAAAAAACTGAAGTGGCTATATTAATACTAGAAGAAGTAGATTTCAGGACAAAGAATGTTACCAGGGATAAAGAGGGTCATTTCAAAATAATAAACATGTCAATTCATCAAGAGAACATAACAAATAACAATTCTAAAAACCCAGTAATCCTAATAATCTAGCAATCTGGCTGCTCTGCCTACGGAGTAGTCATTCTTTATTTCTTCACTTTCTTTTCTGTTTTGTTTTTTTTGAGACGGAGTCTTGCTCTTGTTGCCCAGGCTGGAGTGTAGTGGCACGATCTTGGCTAACTGCAACCTCTGCCTCCTGGGTTCAAGCAACTCTCCTGCCTCAGCCTCCTGAGTAGCTGGGATTATGGGCACGAGCCACCACACCTGGCTAATTTTTGTACTTTTAGTAGAGACGAGGTTTCACCATGTTGGTCAGGCTGGTCTTGAACTCCTGACCTCGTGATCTGCCCGCTTCAGCCTCCCAAAGTACTGGGATTATGGGCATGAGCCACTGTGCACAGCCTCCTTTACTTTCTTAATAAACTTGCTTTCACTTAAAAAATATCTAGCAATCCTAAAACCTAATAACAGCTTAAAAATAAATGAAGCAAAAATGAATAGAACTACAAGAAATAGACAAATTCACAATTAACATTGAAAATTTCAGCACCCCTCTCTCAATAAAAAAAGTAGATGAAAATCAGTAAGGACAGAGAAGATTTGAACAACACTGTCGCTGAGTTGACTCAGTAACAGCAGAATACACATTCTTTTCAAGTACACATACTCTGTGTCACAAAACAATTCTCAATACATTTAAACGAATTCAAGACACACAAAGGATGTTTCTAACCACAGTGGAATTGAATTAGTAGTCAGTATAGAAAGATCTCTGGAAAGTCCCCAAATATTTAAAAACTAAACAATGTAACTTCCAAATAATCCTTGGAGCAAGAGGAAATCAAACAGGAGATTAGAAAGCATTTTGAACAGAATGAAAATATGACATTTCAGAATTTGTGGGATGCTCAGTACAGCTTAGATGAAATGAACAAATTCCTTGAAAGATACAAACTTCAAAAACTCACTCAAGAAACAGATAACCTTGGCCGGGCGCGGTGGCTCACACCTGTAATCCCAGCACTTTGGGAGGCTGAGGCAGGTGGATCACCTGAGGTCAGGAGTTTGAGACCAGCCTGGCCAACATGATGAAACCCTGTCTCTACTAAAAATAAAAAATTAACCAGACATGGTGGTGCGCACCCATAATCCCAGCACTTTGGGAGGCCAAGGAGGGCAGATCACTTGAAGTCAGGAGTTCAAGACCAGCCTGGCCAATGTAGTGAAACCCTGTCTCTACTAAAAGAAAATTAACCAGGCGTGGTGGCACGCACCTATAGTCCCAGCTACAGGAAGGCAGAAGTTGCAGTAAGCCGAGATCATGCCACTGCACTCCAGCCTGGGCAACAGAGTGAGACTCCATCTCAAAAAAAAAAAAAAAAGCCTGAGACTGGCTAATTTATAAAGGAAAGAGGTTCAATTGGCTTGTAGTTCTGCATGGCTGTGGGAGCCTCATGAAACTTACAATCATGGCGGAAGGGGAAGGGGAAGCAGGCACCTTCTTCACAAGGCAGCAGGAGAGAGTGAGTGTGAGAATGAGGAAGTGCCACACTTTAAAACCATCAGCTCTCTGAAAACTCACTCACTATCATGAGAACAGCATGGGGGAAACTGCCGGTATCATCCAGTTACCTCCCACCTGGTCCTTCCTCTGACACATGGGGATTACAACTTGAAATGAGACTTGGGTACACAGAGCCAAACCGTATCAGCCCATATCCATGAAAGGAATTGAATTTGAAGTTAAAAACTTTCCCACAAAGAAAACTCCAGACCTAGATGGCTTCACTGGAGAATTCCATTGAACATTTAAGAAAGGAATAATATCAAATCTATGAATAAGTGATGCAAAATATTATTTTTCTAGTCAAACTGGATGTTATAGAGCAGAGGGCAAAATCTGCAGGAATTTTAAGTTTACCCTTAAAATCTTCGGAGGATTCCTTGGAGATATCTTGAGCCGGGGACAGGCAGCTTTGGGCTCTTACCAGGTGCCTGGGGATTCTGTTTCTTCTCTCTCTTGGGGACACCAGGACAAAAGAGGGCAGGACATGCTTGGGATCTCTCAGTGGTTGGTGAGGAAACTGGGACTGACACCTGGAGTGGCTAACCAGACAGCCCCAGCTCAAGTTTCTGCCTGTCCATCACCTCCATCCCAAATGTGTGTTTAGTACCTTGAGATCTGGCCTGAGTATTATTTGAGCTATAAAGTGTGCAATCTTCTGTAAGGTAGGGACTGTGACAATATCCTGTCTTTTTTTTTTTTTTTTTAAAGACAGGATCTCACTGTGTTGTCCAGGCTGGAGTGCAGTGGCTCAATCATGGCTCATTGCAGCCTTGATCTCCCAACCTCAAGCTCTCCTCCTGAGTAGCTGGGGCCACAGGTGTGCATCACCACGTCCAGCTAATTTTTGTATTTTTTTGTAGAAACAGGGTCTCCCTGAGTCACCCAGGCTGATCTTGAACTCCCAGGCTCAAGTGATCCTCCCACCTTAGCCTCCCAAAGTATTGGCATTGCAGGCATGAGCCACAGTGCCCTGCCAACAATATCTTGTCTTATCAATGAGGAAGCAGAGGCCCTTCTGATGGGTAGGGGATTTGCCTGAGGCTACCCGGGGTTGGAATCTGATTCCCTGTGATTGACCAAGTTCTAGTCCCTGGCATTTGAGGCTCCGTCTCCCACAGTCATTTCACTGTCCCCTACACGTACCTTCTAGTCAAACTAGATGTTTGCTGTTACCCAAATAGGACTCCTCCTGGAATGGGCACCCAAACTCCATCCCCAGCCCCCCACAGCTCACTCCCAGACCCCCAGTCCATACCTGAAGCCTTGGCTTGGATGCCCACTCCTCCCAGGAGCCTTTCCTGACCCCCCTCCCTCCCATACTATCCAGTCCTCTCTTCCCCATCCTGGGTCACCATCCTTCCTCTCGCCAAACCAACTTTTGTTTTCCTCAGTCCTAAGCATTCGGGCACCAACTCAGACTGGGAGGTGGTGGGTAGGCAGAAGAGGAAGTGAGAGAGACGATCGAGGAACTAAGAGGAGCTGGGCCAGAGCTGGGATCTGGGAAGTGAGGAGGAGAAGATTTGAGCTGAGGCTGAAAAGGGTCAGAGAAGGCTTCATCCACTGGCAGCCATGTGTGAGAGGGGATGTGTGAGCAGAAGAGCCACTGTGTCACATTCTAGAAGGTTCCCTTGGGCTGCTATGTAGAGAATGAGCAGGGGGAGCAGGGAGATCAAGAGGCAAGTGGGAGGCCATTGGCTGCCCTCAGGAGAGATGATAGAGGTCTGGACCAGGATGAGGGCAGAAGGTGGCACACTTGGGATCATTTAGGAAGTAAAACCACCAAAGGCTGGTTAACAGACATGAAAGTACAGCTAGGTCCGAGGAATAAATCCTAGTGTTACATAGCACCATAGGCCGACCATAATTAACAACTTATTGTTGTTGAATTATACTTTAAAATGGCTAGAAGAGTGGATCCGCCCTCCTCAGCCTCCCAAAGTGCTGGGATTACAGGTATGAGCCACTGAGCCCAGTGGAAGAGTGCATTTTGAATCTTCCCGACACAAAGAAATAAGTGTTTGAGGTGATGGATATGTTAATTACCCTGATTTGATCACTACACATTGTATACATGCATTAAAATATCACACTGTAACCCATAAATATATACAGTTAAGTGTCAATAAAAAACAAAAGCAAACTGGGTGTGGTGGCACACATCTGTAGTCTCAGCTACTGGAAAGGCTGAGGAGGGAAGATTGCTTGAGCCCAGGAGTTCGAGGCTGCAGTAAGCTGTGATTACACAACTGTGCTCTAGCCTGAGTGACAAAGCAAGACCCTGTCTCCAAAAATAGAAAAACACTAAATAAAAGCAAACACATCATTTAAAAATAATAAGCCAGGTGTGGTGGCACATGTTTGTACTCCTAGCTACTTGGGGAGCTGAGGTGGGAGAATTGCTTGAGCCCAGAAGTTTTGAGTTTAGCCTTTTAAAAAGTAAAATTTAACTAGCCTGGACAATATGGTGAAACTCCGTCTCTACAAAAAATACAAAAATTAGCTAGGTTTGATGGCATGTGCCTGTAGTTCCAGCTACTCAGGAGGCTGAGGTGGGAGAATCACCTGAGCCTAGGAGGTCAAGGCTGCAATGAGATCATGCCACTGCACTCCAGCCCGGGCATAAAATTAAATAAATTTTAATTTATTCATTTAAATAAATTTAAATAAAATTTAGAAAAAATAAAATAAGGAAAAAGTAAAGTCAATGGGCTCCGGTGTTACTGAAAGAGATCCCTGCCTAGTCTCACGGGGAGTGAATCATTGCCTGACGCCTTTATCCCAGCATGCACCTTGCAGTTTCAGTTCTGTGTGACGACGACCAGAAGGCACTGCTGCAGCCAGGATCTCTGGTCCATGAGTCCATCCCTCCCAAGCCCTATAGGTGGCGCTGCAGGCTCCTCTTCCATGCAGGCCACCACCACCTGCAAAGCAAAGCAGTGTGGGCCTCTGAGGATGAATGGACAGGCAATTGCTGAGATCTATTTTGCGGCGATCAGCTCAAATGAAATTCCTGGTGGGGTGGAAATGTCAAAACCCTTTACCCCCCCAACCCTGGGGAACCTGGGCTCAGGCATGTGCAGAAGTCTCTGCTTGTCTCCAAGTAAATTCTTAAAGGGCTAAAGCACCTCATCCAGTTCTGAATCGGGTGGGGATTTCTCAGTCTTTTAGACATACAGGAGTAGAGATGGAAACTTCCAGAATTTAAAGTGTAGCGTATGGATGGGAAGTTTTTGTTAAAACTCTGGTCAGTAGGCCGGACGCAGCAGCTCACACCTATAATCCCAGCACTTTGGGAGGCCAAGGCTGGTGGATTGCTCGAGCCCACAAGTTTGAGACCACCCTGAACAACATTGGGAGACCCTGTGCATACAAAGAATACAAAAATTAGCTGGGTGTGGTGGTGCACACCTGTAGACCCAGCTTACTCCGGGCTGAGATGGGAGGTTCACTTGAGCCCAGGAGCCGAGGCTACAGTGAGCCAAGGTCACACCACAGCATTCCAGCCTAAGCCACAAAGTGAGACTGCATCTCAAACAAAACAAAAACACTCTGGTCGGTTGTCCCTTCCTCCTGTGAAAACACGTGAAAAACGTGTATAGAATGTTCAGATCTGAAATCACTAAAAACATAGACATACCACGTACAACTTGCTGTACTAATTAACACTACCTGAGGTACTTTGATGAAGACTTGAGGCAGAAACCCACATTTTGGGGGAAAGCATTTGCCAGTGTTGGAAACTTTGTTGTTGTTGGGAGGGGGACTGGGGTTTTCTCCTACCCTGGACCTGGATGTGTGTGGAGGGGTGCTCAGTGGACTCCTGAGGGGTTTCTGCTGCTTTTTTTTGTTCACTGCAACCTCCACCTCCTAGGTTCAAGCGATTCTCCTGCCTCAGCCTCCTTAGTAGCTGGGATTACAGGTGCACACCATCATGCCTGGCTAATTTTTGTATTTTTAGTAGAGATGGGGTTTCACCATTTTGGTCAGGCTGTTCTCAAACTCCTGATCTCAGGTGATCCACCTCCTAAAATGTTGGGATTACAGGCATGAGCTACCATGCCTGGCCTCTGCTCCCTTTTTAAAGAACCCTCCTTCTTCCCAGTTTTTATTTCTTATTTTTTATTTTTTGAGACAGAATCTTGCTCTGTTGCCCTGGCTGGAGTGCAGAGGTGTGCTCACAGCTCACTGCAACCTGCATTTCCCAGGCTCAAGTGATCCTCCCACTTCAGCCTCCTGAGTAGCTGAGACCACAGGTGCATGCTGCTGCCTGGCTAATTTTTGTATTTTGTGTAGAGATGGGGTTTCTCCATGATGCCAGGGCGATCTTGAACTCCTGGGCAAAAGTGATCTTCCTGCCTTGGCCTCCCAAAGTGCTGGGATTACAGGCATGAGCCACTGCACCCAGCCCCCTCTTCTCATTTAAATCTCAGGTAGTTTCATTTTTCTCTTATACTTCAAGTTCCAACATCCAGAATAGTGTGCCCCTGGGAGAGAAGTGAACTGTGAACTTGGCAGATTTGAAGGCTGCTATGGACTGAGCTGTGGCCCCCAACTGAACCCAAATTCATAATTTGAAGCTCTAACCCCTGATGTGACTGTATGTGGAGAGAGGTTCTGTAGAAAGGTAACTAAGGTTAAACGAGGTCCTAGGGGTGGAGCCCTGATCTGATGGGATTAGTGTCCTTATACTACAAGAGGCACCAGAGAGGGCTGGCTCCTCCCACCCCCAGGACACAGAGAGGCAAGGCCACCTGCAAGCCCAGAAGACAGCCTTGCTGGAAACTGAAGGGGCAACATTTTGATTTTGGACATGCCAGCCTCCAGCACAGTGAGAAGCACACTTGTGTTATTTGAGCCATCCAGCCTATGGTACTATCTCATGGCAGCTGAGCCGACTGGGGCTTCGGCAGCTTTCAGGCCCAGGCTGTGGGGCAGTGGCAGGACCCCTGACCCTAGGGCAGCCCTTTCCTGTGTTGCCAGCTGAACTAGGAACAAAGGGCTCATTCTTCCCAAGGTTGTGCCTGACCTAGAATAAACCAGCACCAAAACCAGAGTGAGTACAGGCCGAGTGTCCAACCTGGGTTGCCAGCAGCACCTGGGCCCAACTCAGTGAGAAATTTTTCCTCATCATGCCCTTAGGGCTATGTCTGGACAACCTCCCTTCTCTGGGGTGAAGACTGGGGCAGACCTGGCTTTGGGTCCTCCCTGAGCAGGGGAAGGAACCTGCAGTCAGCACCATTCTGTTCTGCTGTGCTGTTCCTTTCCTCACTTTCTGTGTGTAGGTGTTTTCATGATTCATACTGCAGATCCGTATGTCTGTAAAACCCACATCCCTGAGCGTCGGTGATTTCTGGAATCCCACCCAGCACAGTCACCCAACAGCCCTCACCAGGTCCTCTCCCCTCTTCCTCTTCCCAAAGAGGACCGGAGAGGACACATGGGACCCAGATCCTGCCCTACACACACCCATGTTAGGAGGGGACCTTTGGTGGGAGCAGGGGGACAGCTGTGATCCCAGCTCTGCAGCAAGATGCGTCTGTGTGGCCCTCCGCAGAGGGCTGGTAGAGGGTTCCTTTTGGGGATGATGGAAACATTTTGGAACTGATTGTGGCGTTGTTGTACAACTTGGTGACTATATTAAAACCCACTGAATAATATAAAATATATAAAAATAATATAAAAAATAAAAAAATAAACCCCTACTGAATAATAAAACCCAGCTGTGTGCTGGGCCACTACCCCTGAGAGCCAGGCCCTGACTGCCCAGCCTGGGCTGCTATGGGCAGAAGTCTGTGCTTCCTAAGTGCCTGTAGTCACACAGCACAGTGACAACGGCACCCTCCAGCCAGGTGCCCCTGCCTGTGAACAGTTAGGAATTCCAACTTCTTCCGAGCCCGTATCTGCCTAGCAGTGTTCTAAAGGCATTAATACTTCTCTTATTCATTCTCACAACAGCCTTGTGAGGCCGTCAAGATTCCCACTGAACAAATGAGGAAACTGAGGCCTGGGAGAGGACTGCCCCATGTACTGAGCAGAGGATGGTGGGGTGGCTTTGGTCTGGGAAGTTTGCCCCCAGCCCTGCCCGCCCCTGTCAGGCTCAGCTGCCACAGCCCTCGCCCAAGCGGGTAGGGACGTGAGGTATCACCAGCACGCCCTCCTTGCAGCTGCATCCCGGCTCGTGGCTGTGTGGATTGTAGCCTCAGCCTCCCCTTTACCAGTGGGGGTGGGAGGGGCTTTCCCTGGTGCCAGGAAAGTTTGTCCTAGGCTGCTGTGGGGCCTGCTGCCCTCCTGCTCAGCTGCCTCTGCCATCAGGCCCCGCCAGGCCTTGCTAGCTGACAGGTCAGGCCACACCAGCCTCCAGTCAGGCCTCAGGCACCATCTTGGCTTCCTGTACTGCCTGGGCAGGGGCTGAGGGAGAAATGACAAGTTCGTCAGCCTCCCATGAAGGCCCAGCGATGGCTTCCAGCACACTCCACACCAAGCACGCCCTACACTAAGTCTTCTCACCAAAAAGGAGGCAGAGTTTCAGGAGCTCACCATGGCTTGGGATCCCTGAATGTCCCAGCTTCCTGTGGCCTTGATGTCCCAGGACTGGGTCTGGGTGACTGGATCAGGGGTCTTGCCTCTCCTCCCTCATCCTGCCCAGGCCCTGGCACCTGCTACCCAGGCTCTTGTCCTCTCCTTCACAAGCCGTGTGGGCCTGGGAGAGGCCAGGCAGGCTGGGGGTGAAGGCAGCTGCCGCTCCTGTCCCTCTGCTTTGGGTTAACCAGGGCCTCTCAGGTCCTTGGGGCATGGCTAGCCAGTGTAGATGGGCTCACCAGGCTGTAGGCTGGGCCTGTGCCTATGGCTCCGGTGTCCTTGTCCCAGTACTTGCCTCTAGATTCTCCGCAGGGGCCTGTGGGCTTTGGAGACGCACGGGACCTGCGCCCTGGGTTGTTCCCATCATCCTGTGCGACCAGGGCCCTTCTAGGGAGCCTATTGCATGATTCTCTTTTGAGGGCCCCAGGGGCAGTAGGGTACAGAAGGTGGAATCTCTAGACTCACAGAGACCCAGGTCCCAATCCCAGGTCTGCCCTCAGCACACTGGTGAACAGTCATTAGCCCAGGGCACCTCCCTGGGACCCAACCACGTCACCCCATGCCTGCTCCCTCTGAAATTGGTGTTAAGGCAAACACAGGCACAGCCCCCAGCACTGCCAGACCTGGCTGGGTAGCTAAGTGGTGGGGGCAGTTGCCTGACCTCGGCTTTGACAGGTTTTTTCTCTGCAGACTGTCAGGAGGACAGGTGGACAGGTCCACAAATGTGTCTCCTCCTTGCAACAGCTCTGAGGATTTCCTGGGGACACCACCAGTGGCCCGGGCACCCAGCCCTCCTCCCCCAGCACTAGTTTGTTCTTGGCCAGTACAAGGTTTTGCAGAGCTGG
This sequence comes from Colobus angolensis palliatus, assembly GCF_000951035.1. Taxonomy (NCBI): domain Eukaryota; kingdom Metazoa; phylum Chordata; class Mammalia; order Primates; family Cercopithecidae; genus Colobus; species Colobus angolensis. Next base: position 19,201,208 of record NW_012115821.1, on the reverse strand, counting down.
CCTTAGAAGCAGGGCTGACCCCAGCTGAGCCCGAGCAGCAGGCGGAGAAACCAGCAGTGTGAGGGCAGTCACCTAGGAACAGCAGAGCAGGACGGGGCTGGAGCTGGGGACTGCAGAATTCTGTGTATGACATCAGAAGCTCCTGGGCCAGTTGTCATATGGAGTCCCAGGCCCCAGTGGCAAGACCCAGAAATCTGCATTTTAACAAGTTGAGGGGGACAGTTCCACACTTGGGACTGAGGACCTCTCATACCATCCTGAGGGTCCCTTTTCCCCCAGGACCAAGGCTGCCCTGTCTCTGCTTCTCTGAGATGCCTAGTTAAGAGGGTCTGACAAGGATGAGGGACAATAAGCAAGTGAACCTCTCTACCCCAAGAGACCTGACTGCAAGGCTGTGGGGACTTGGGGGAGGTGGGGCAACCCTGAGAGTGCCCGGTCAGCTTCCACACCGAGGCAGTTCCCCAGCCCCCTCAGGGCCGGGCGGACTGAGGTCACAATGAGGGATATGGGTCTCAGCTTCTCATCTAGAAGGCAGGTTGCAGTCAAATGTCAGCTGGTGATGAATGGGAGGCAGTGATAGTTCTGGAGGTTGAGGGCAGTTGCAGGTGATTCCAAGGGGACTTGAGACACCCAGGTCCTGGTCCAGGGCCAAGGACACCAGCCTCCCTAGAGCACCCTCTACCCTTCTTCCCCAGAACCCACACTGGCTGCAAACACATCAAAGAAGAAAACATTTCAGGGCCAATTCATTTTTCTCAAAACATATATTTACCCCTCCTCTCAGTACATCTTTGAGCACCTTTCCCAGAATCTCAGGAATGTACAGACCCCCGCCCCACACTTCGTACCCGCCCTAGGCCTTGGTGATGAGGCCCTTCACAGCTTGTGCAATGGCATCCTTGTCAATACCGAACATCTTCAGCAGCTCAGCTGGCTTCCCACTTCTTGGTACCTGGTTAACTGCCAGGTGGGTGACAGTGATGCCAGGCTCGCCCACCACTGCACTGGACACCGCCTCACCAATGCCACCTAGAAATGAAAGGAGGGGAGTCAGAAGACGAGGCCTCAGGGTGAGCAGTGGTGGGCCCAGCCCTCTCTGTCAGCCTCAGTCAAGGATGGAGGAGGCTACATACGCACTGCCTTTCTCCACCTGCAGCCACGAGCCCATCACATAACTCATTGTTTTTATTGTTTTAAAGAGTCGGGTTTCGCTATGTTGCCCAGGCTGGTCTCCAACTCCTGAGCTTAAGAAATCGGCCATCCTCAGCCTCCCAAACTGCTGGGATTACAGGCGTGAGCCACCGCACTCGGCCCGAAACGATTTTTATAGGCCCAAACGTGGCCTCTAAGTGTTTGTTTCAAACACCATCCTCTGGCCAGCAACTGTCCATAGTCTGATCATCTACATTTGACCCCAGAGTCAAAGCCCATCTCTCCCACTGGGGCCTCCTCCTTAGAGAGGCTGGTGTGTACTTAGGGAGCCTGCTGTGTGAAGGACTCACCGCTACCTCGGGGACACCACCACCATTTAGCAGCGAGGCTGGAATCCTCACCAGCTTCCTGGGCAGCAGGAGCTCCACAGAGCTCACCAGCAGCTGTGTGTTAGCTGGGTCTCCAGGCCAAGCCTGAGGCCTGTTAAGAGACCATGTCCCAGCTGCTCTGAGGGACAGCTCTGGGGGTTCTGGGCCACAGCTGCCCTCCTGGGGCTCAGACAGAAGAGGCACGTCCAATGCTCAGGCTCTCTGGCCCTGCCCCTTGCCCAGCTTGCCTGCCCCAGGCCTCCTTACCTTCGTAATAATGGTCCTCCACGGTGAGGATCCTGCCCTTGGTGGCACGAGCGCTGTCGAGAATGAGTTTTCTGTCCAGGGGCTTGATGGTGAAGGGGTCCAGCACGCGGATGTTGATCTTTTCTGTGAGGGAGAGCATACGGCATGGCTGAGGGGAGGGCTGGGCACCACTGTCTGCCCTGGTGGGGGCCTGGGGGGACATCCTGAGGACTGCGTTTAGCTAAGAGCTCAGCCTGCGGGCCTGTCCCTGTACCAGGGAGAACCACTTGCCACTTTGTTCCCATGGCTGAGCTTATGCCTGCCAACCCCTTGCACTGGGGCATCCGGTCCAGCTGCGTTGCCTGCAGTATCCAAGAACCCGGAGTGGAGTGTGCAGGCCCTGAGCGCCTTCCCTCATCCTCCCACAGCCTTGAAGACAAAGGGAATGCGAGAGGAAACACTCCAGGTATCTGGCCTGACAGAAGGTGAGGGTTGATATGGTGATGTGGGGGAGCTGCAGCCAGCAGAGTGATCAGAGGCCCAGGTGCAGCCCCAGCAGCAGAAGCACCTTCTCAGAAGGACAAACCCAAGCCTGCCAGGCCCTGCTTAAAGCTCACCCCACTGGATCTCCCCCTGCCTGGGGATGGGGTCCCCTGGCTCCTCCAGCCCCATCTTGCTCCTGCCTGGCCCTGCTCTGGCCTCCCTTTACTCCCCTCTCTACTAATCAATTCCTACCCACTCTGAGGCCACTTTCTGGAAGATGCCACACCTGCCCCCTCTTTCGTGCTAAAACATGACATCTGTTGTGTGATTCTATTGCAGGAGAGGCCAGTGCCTGTCTCCCCTACAAACCACTAGCCAACACTGTGAGCTCGCAGTCATAATAATAGAATACCAAGTCACATGCATGTAACCCTCAGGACAGCCCTGCGGGGAAAGGGCTAGTATCTCCATTTTCAGATGGGAAAACAGGCATGGTGATAGGTAGGGAATAACTTCCTTAATTAGTGCCTGGCTGAGTGATTCCCGCCCTGCGGGCAGGCTCCAGGCCACTGATCTGACCACCGTGCTGAGGGATCTCAACTTTAGAGTCATAGGGTAGGGATAGTGAGCACTGCAGTCCCAGGACTTAGCATCATGCCAGACAGAACAAGTGCTCAAAGGATGGCTTCAATTACCATCATCATTTAATTAAATGAAATTCTTTCTCTTTAGCTGTGAGCTCTTCAAGAAAGAAAGAACGGAAAGAATGAAAGAAAGAACGAACCCCAAGACCTAGCATGCAGTGGCCATTCAGTGGATGACTTTGGAGGCCCCTTCTCACCTTTCTTCAGCAGCTCGGCGGCAGCCAAGGCCTCGTGCAGGGTCACCCCAGCCCCGATCACGGTCACCTGGTCATCTTTGCTCTTCAGGACCACCTGAGGGTGACACAGAGGGCAGGTGAGGCTCAGGGCCTCGGGGCAGGGTGGGCCCTGACTGCTGGGAGTCACAGCAGGGAGGGTCCAGGCAGCTCTGTGGGCTCCTGGGGCATGTGAGGCACTGACCTTGGCTTGTCCAACCTGGAAGTCCTCATTGTTGTTATAGATGATAGCATTTTCTGGGCGGCTGGTCCGGATGAAGCAGATACCCTGAGACGGAAACAGATAAACTGAGGATACAGGATGTGGCACACCCAACCTCAGAGATGAGGTCTTTCTAGAGAGGCCATCCCTTCCCATGGGAGTGTCAGTCACTGCATCCTGGCTACTCCAGCAGGGAAAAGGGCCTTGCTTGCCCTCTGCCGCCCGCACCCCACTTGAACACTCTGAGAACTGCCCGCCACCTTGCAGCCCCAGGCCGAAGGCAACTTTCCACCAGGTAAACTAGCTGCAGGTGGGCTACTCCTGCAGCGTGCATCAGGCAGAGGGGCAGGAACCACGTACACTGTGTCTATGCAGTGCAGCTCCGGGCCTGGACCACAGGGCTCAGTTCATCCTTGCCTGTCTTGGAGAATCCAACTCAGGAGGGTGGGCAGGTGTCAACCGCCGGACCGGCCAGGGCTGCCAGGATTCTCAGCGGAGACAGACTGGCAATCAGTTGACAATGTCTGCCACGTGGCAGTAAGTGGGGCATGTATTTCATTTTTTCTTGTCTAACTTCCACAAGTTACACAAACACCAGGGGCAAGGTCAGGAAACATCCCCTGGGGCAGCGAGTGACCAGCTCTGGCCTCCTCTTCTGTTTCCCTCAGGAAGTGATAGCTGCCAGCAGGAGAAAGAACAGCCACGCGACCTACCTTTGTATTGGCGGCTAGTTCCACTGCCTTCTCTGTAGCAACGCCATCACTTGGGTAAAAGACAGTTGACATGGGGACTGATCGAAACATGGCCAGATCTTCCAGGGCCATCTGGGAGGGCCCGTCTTCCCCTGGGGTGTGCGGAAAGGATATGCGGAAATAAGACCCCCCCGCCCATGGGCTGGAATCCTCGCCCACCCTCCTCCCATACCTCCTGGTGCAAAAGTCGAGGGAGCTCCAGGTGTAAGTGCCCTGGCTAAACTCACCGATGGAAACGCCACAGTGGGAGCCACAGAGGTTGATGTTGCTCTCGGAGATGGCGGCCATGCGAATCTGGTCAAAGGCCCGTGTGAAGAAGGCTGCGAAAGTGCTGCAGAAGGGCACCGTCCTGTTGCGGGTGGCACAGCCCACCGCGATGCTCACCTAGGGGCAGGGGGGGCAGGGTCAGCCCAAAGGGGCAGGCAGAGGGTGGTCAGGGAGCCTAGGACCCCTTTCGTGGAGAAGGCCACAGTTTGTGTATAGATTGTCCATCCTTTCTGAGCTTCTGAATGTGTTCCCCACCACCTTCTTCTGCAGAGACCCCTCCCCAGGGTCCAAAGGCAGTAGCCTCATGCCTGCTGAGGCTCCAGTCCCCAAATCACTCATCCAGAAGCAGCACTGAGTACAGTCATCAGTTCCAAACCAGCTGCCCCTCAAGGCTCCAAAATCTGCCAGCCAACACGAGGCCTCTTTCCCCAGTACCTGAGGCCTCCCCAGCCCCACACCCTGCAGAGCAGTCTCTGGAAACCAGAGATAATTTCAGGTCCAGTTGGAAGAACTCTGGAGATGTGAGTGCCCTCCAGAGAAAGGAAGCTCCCTGTCCCTAAGGGCCTGTAAGCCAGGCTGGGCTCCTGGACTACCATGAGGAGATATTTTGAAAAAGTGGACAAAACATTGTTTCTTACTTCACAACCTCAGTTCCTGACAAGGGGCTGCTTCCCCAGATAGGAACATGTCAGGGGCCCAGAGTTCCCTCATCTCTGCATCCCTCAGGGTGGCAGGGCCCAGAGCCATGTGCATTACATGTGCTCAACAGACTCTGGCTGCTATACCCATCACGGCCCCACCTACTGGCCGGGCCTGCTCTCCACCTGGAAGGGACCCCATTCACCACCACCAGGCCTGGCCTGCACGCAGCTCCTGAGAGGACCTGCAGTCCCATTCGGTTCCCCCACGTGCACACTTGTCCAGGACATTTGCACCTCGGCAGAACCTCCCAAACTGTGGCTACTCAAGGTCAGGGGTTAATGCTGGGTCCTGGCTTTTCTTATAGTCTCCCTGGGCTGGCCCACAGCAGGTACCTGGCCCTGCCAAAATGGTTGCCCCGCACCCCTCAGACCACAGCCTTCAGCCTTGGGTGGACCTGTCCCTGCCAGCCGACCCCGGCACCCACCATGTTCTGCTCAGCAATGTAGCACTCGATGAAGCGGTCCGGGTGCTCCTTTTTGAAGATCTCTGAGAAGGTGGAATTTTTGGTGTCTCCATCCAGGGCGATGATGCGGTCACTGGCATGGCCCAGCTTGGCCAGTGCCTGCCCGTAGGCCTTGCGGGTGGCTATCTGTGAGGAAGAGAGTGGGAAGCCTCTGGACCCCTCTGAGGGTGTGTGCACGCCTGCGGCCTGGAGCCCTGCTTTTAGAGAAGGATTAAAACAGGGCCAAAGGCCGGGTGCGGTGGCTCAAGCCTGTAATCCCAGCACGTTGAGAGGCCGAGACGAGCAGATCACAAGGTTAGGAGATCGAGACCATCCTGGCTAACATGCTGAAAGCCCGTCTCTACTAAAAAATACAAAAAACTAGCCGGGCGAGGTGGCGGGCGCCTGTAGTCCCAGCTACCCGGGAGGCTGAGGCAGGAGAATGGCGTAAACCCGGGAGGCGGAGCTTGCAGTGAGCCGAGATCGCGCCACTGCACTCCAGCCCGGGCAACAGAGTGAGACTCCGTCTCAAAAAAAAAAAAAAAAAAAAACGGGGCCAAAAACAGAAGCCCAAGAGCACAAGGTCCTGTGGAGACTTTGAACTGCTGAAAGGTTGCCAACGACTATGGTCAATGTCTGGGAGCCCCTGGAGCGCCCCCTGCCCCTAGCCTGGCTGTGAAAGGTATAAGCTACAGAAGACACCCACCAGCCCCAACCTCGGGCCTGCTGCACCAGGTCTATGAACCTATTCCACTTTGCACGGGAACACAGAAGGCTTGGGAGTTAAGGCCAGGCACAGGCTGCATGGATGGGTTCCCTTGGGACAGAAACCTGGAGCAGGACAGCTCTGTCTAGCCTTGCTCAGGCCAAGGGTCCCTCGTGGACCAGTGATGCAAGGACTTGGGAGTGAGTCCTTGGCTTTGATCCCAGTTCTGTCAGTAGCTTGCTAAGTTTGCTAAGTGGACAACTCCCTTGCCCTGTCTGAGCCTCTGCAGGTCAACTCCAGAGCTGGCTGTCCTGCTGAGAGAAGTGACAGGAACAACACCTGAGGAATCACTCCTTGTCCTAAATGAATCGCACTCCTCCCTTTCCCAGCCCTCCAGAAGGCACATCTGGGCCACAGCCTTGGGGAACCTGAGAACTACAGGTCCAGAGAAACAGGCCCCACTTTGTACCTTGTCCCCAACTTTGTAGCTGGGCAAGCTGGGCATGCGGATATTGGCAATGTCCACTGAGGGGGCGTCCTCCTGCGGGGGGGTTGCCAGGATCTTCTTTTTGCTCTGGATCTGGCTGTAGATCTCCTGGATGATCTGCTCAGCCATGTTTTTGGGGAGGGGCTTCCCATGCCAAGACTCCTTATCTTCTACCCCTGCAAGGCCAACATGGGAGGACAGAGGAATGTGTTAAGACAGAAGCTCCCAGAGGGCCAGGAGGCTGCCCTAGGAGCCTGGCCCTCCACCTGCCGAGGGCAAGGGAGGAATGGCATCATCCCACACAGGAGGAGCCCAGCCAGGCACGGAGGGTCGCAGTGAATAGGATAGACCCCTGTGCGCCCACCACTCACTGTCTACTGCCTGGTCCTCCCGGAACTCGCAGCTGAGCGGGAAAGGAGGGGCCAGACGTGGGCAGGTGTGTGTTTCTGGGCCTGCTGCCCCATCCCTTCACCAATGTGTCCCTTCTCTTCCTCCCCGCAACCCTACCCACAGGGTCACACACAGGTGGTGTCTGCTGCAGAAATACTCAGTTTGTCGACTGGGGTGGAAGGACCCTGGCCATCAGAAGGGGAACCCAAGGCCAGAACAAGGCTTCCAGGGTCACCCAATGCATCTGTGAGCAGCAGAGGGGTCTCTAAGTACCTAGGCTTGCCCTCCCATGGCGCCTTGTTGTGTGGGGCCAGCAAGGCTGAATATCCCTCTCCCTGGAGGTCACCTCAGTAGTCACTAGAGTCTGGCCAGAGCGAAGAACAGACTGACCTCTCAGGTAGCACCCAGCAGCCCCCCAGAAGCTGCAAGTGGTCCAGATCCTGCCCAGTATTATGAACACCTGAGGGCAGTGCCAGGCAGCAGCACCAAAGCCATGACAATATCCCAGAGCCCTATCCTCGACATCCACCTCCTCCCAGACACCACCCAGCAGCGCCAAACCCCCACTCAGAACGTCCTCATACACCTGAGTCTACACGGGCAGAACAAGCCCCAACCCCTGAGAGCAGGCAAGTGGACAGCCAGGGGCATCTGTGAGGGAAGCCTACCCAGGCCCTGGAATCAGCCCCCCTCGTGCCATAGACTTCCTCTGTCCCGGGGCAAGTCCCTGACCACGTGTAGCCTCATTTTCCCATCTTTAAAATGGGTGAGGGCCATCCCAGGCCTAGGAATCTGAAGCCCACACCTGGGTGCCAAGGACTGACTGACGCCTGTCTCGTTCTCTGGCCTGGGGCAGAAGCCAGGTTCCAAACCCCTCAAGGTTCTCGGCCCACACAGGCCTTGCTCAGCGCCTGCCATTGCGTGAGGAGCACCCCACTCACCACCTGGAGGGAACAGGTCTCTCCAGGCCCTGCCCGGCTCTGTGCTGGCTCTTCAACTGGAGCACGTGGTTGGAGCTGGCAGAGTGTACAGACCTGCGGCTCTGAAAGGCACCAGCCAGGGTGGGGCACGGGGGCTGCCTCACTCTATGACCTTCCTCTCACCCACATACCCTCCAAGTCCCTCCTCTCCTCCTGCCTGTACATGCCCCCACTGGCAGAAGCCAGACAGATCCGAGTTCAAATCCTGGCTTAGCCACGGGGGGGTCACTGAGTCATAGCGTCTCCCGCTCCCCTTCCCTGGAGCCTGGTGCAATCAGTGTGCAGCAAGGGCTAGTGTTTCCCTGGATGTGAGGGTCAGAGCTATGTAGCCACAGGGTCAGGGCCAGGGGTGAAGGTGGGGAAGGTGGCTCATGCATACTGACCCGTGATCCCTCGGCCCTTGAAGGTCTTGGCAATGATGGCTGTTGGCTGGTGCTTGGCCTGGCCAAAGGCCTTGCACAGCTCCTCCACGCTGTGTCCATCCACGATGATGGCGTGCCAACTGGGGATGGGGGGGGCAGAGAGTGAGGGGCAATTCCCAGGGGCCACAGCACTGAGGAGCCTCCCAGGGAAAGGTCGGCCTTGGCATCTGGGGGTCTGCCCAGGCTCCACCCCACAACTGCGGCCTCAGCTGGAGTAGTAGAAAGCTTGCAACATTCCGGTTTCCAGTTTGGGTTTTTTAACCCTTTTCTTTTTCACATTATTTTTACTCCTTTTGTTTGCCTCTGAACAGGTTTTCCTCTTCTTCCTAAGTAATCCAGAGCTCAGTTCCTTTATTGTCTCTTCCATTCCTGATCTGCTCATTTCCTGCTGAAAGCTGTTCTGGGGTCAGCACACTGGATTTGGAATCTGTCTGCTATGAGATTCTTGATGAATTTTTTGGCCCAATTTTTATTTGGGGGAACACATTTGATCACAGATGCTGGATGTGGTGCTGGAAACTTTTGAAATGAACCATGTTGTCAAATATATAGGAAGGAGCTGGGGCAGAGCAGGCTTTCTCTTGAAAAGCTATCCTTTTGGGGACTCTTTTTGGCATAATAATAATAAAAATAGCACCGCTCAAACTGAGTGCCATGCCAAGCACTGCCCATTGAAGCCTCACCACGCCATGTCTGGGTGCTGAGTTGGCCCCATTTTACAATCAGCCGAGACACTGAAGGTGGAGTAACTTGACCCACGCCACAAAGCAAGTTAGCAGTAGAGCCAGGACTTCAGCAATCTGGCTTGAATCACAAGTTTATGGACACAGGTCCTAGGGGTGCTGCTGGGGTTGTACTCTGAGTCCCCAGATCGATGTGGCCTGAGGACCCCGTGGTTCAGGTTTCTCGTCTGTCCAACAGAGATTATTTCCTCCCTTCCTGAGGTCAGTCATCAGGGAACACAGGCCTGCGTCTGCTGCGCTACTGCAAGGTAACCCCAAGCATCCTGTTACTTAGTGTAGTCACAGGCACGGGCTCATCTGCAAAACGCAGCCCTGGAGGCTTGACCTGAGTCCCAAAGCCTTGCACAGCACCTGCCCTGTTCCCTCCCCTCCATAGCCTCCTCAGCCAATGCTGGGCCCCTGTGCAGAGCAGCTTGTGTTTGGGGACACAGGTGGAGGCTTTGAGGCAGGGTCCCTCTGGCTGACACCCATGCAGACTGACCTCCCTGCTTTGTGCCCTTTGACCCTGAATGTGTAACCAATCAAGGCTGAAGGGAGGCATCTGGAAACCCTCTCTCCCATTTCACCAGGAGCCTGTTCCTCCTCCCCAGGCTGGCTGGGGCTGGGCACGGGATGTGGCCACCAAACTGAGGTTCAAACCTCTCCACAGCTATATGTCCTTTAGCTTTACTGAGTGAGCCCCCATCCCTCAAGAACCCTCCTTCCTCAAGAACAAAGTGAGTCAATGTGAGATGGTGTGTGGAAGCTCTGAGAACCACCATGCCGTGACCATGGAAACAAGGAAACTCACTTAAAACTGGGCCTGGCCCACATATCCATGGTGGTAGCCTGAGTCACTAAGTCCAAATGCCTAGAGTTTGAAATTGTGAGTCCAATTTCAAACTCTAGGGACCTGTAGACGGGGCTTTAAGTTCCCAGCTTCAGCTCCTGCACCTGCAAAGCTGTGATCATACTCAGGCCACAGCCTCGTACGTACCCGAAGGCCTCGCACCGCTTCTGGTAGATGTCCATCTGGTGCTGCAGTGGGGCTGGGTCACTCTGGCCCAGGCGATTGATGTCTAGAATGGCCACGAGATTGTCCAGCTTATAGATGCTGGCAAAGGCCATGGCCTCCCATACGGAGCCCTCTGACAGCTCCCCGTCTCCCAGCAAGCAATAGACTCGGTAGCTGTGGACAGAGAGTGAGTCAAGCCAGTCCCTTTCACCTGGACCCAGCTGGCTCCCACCGCCACCCATTCAAGGAGCCTGCACTCTGGGTAAAAGAGCAGCCATGCGTGGATATGCAGAACAGACGGCATTTACACTCAAGGGGCAACAGTGTCACCAGGTCCTTGCAGCCCACCACAAGCCACACCCCAAGAAGGAAGCCGTCAGGAGCTCAGGAAGAAGTACTGATTGTTAAGAAACAGAGGTCTAGGACAACAGGGATCTGGCCAATAAAATCAAGAAAAATGGAGGTTGTTGGAACGAGAGGAAAGTGAGGAAGAGTGGGTGAAGAGGCTTGAGCCACCTGCTGCAGGGGACGGACCCCGCTGTGAACCAGAGGTTGGAGGAGGCCTTGGGACTGGCTGGGTGGGCCAGTGGGAAAGGGAACCTTGGGAACCAAGCTCTGCTTCTGCCTGGAGGAGGGAGCTGGGCTGGGGAGGCCTGAGGCACTCGAGGCAACACCCTGGAGCAAGAGGGCTCAGGCGGAGGATGGAGCATGGAGGGCCCTTGAGGACCAGGTGCTTCATGGGACAGGCTCTCCCCAAGCTTCCAAGACTGGCTCTTGACCCCAAGATTGAAGCTGGGCCTGGCCCTGTCTCTACCACCAGGGCCCTCTCCTCCCTTCAACACAGGCAACCATGACCTTTTCAAGACAGTGAGACATGTTAAAAAGAACATTGAACTTGGGATAAATTACCCAGCAAACAACTTTCCGGGGCCCCAGGGGAGGGTGGGCGAGGGGGTGAGGCTAGAGGAAGGGAGACCAGTTCAGGGACTCTGAGCCCAGCCTGGGAGATGTGAGGGGATGGGGGTAGCAGAGGGACGGCAGCAACAGACACAGAACTTGTCTGAAGGTCGTGCTGTCAGGAAGTTGCTGATCTAGGATTCAAACACAGGTCTGACTATAGCCTAGACTGTCCACTCCTTGCAGTGTAGGCATGCACGTAGGGTGAGGAGTGGTGGGACTTGGGGACCTCCCCTTACCCTGCCCAGTGTCCAGCTGTGTAGCCCCAGGAAATGAGGCTGGTGCCTGGTTGGGCTCAGAGGGGACACGGCTGCCCTCCTGCTACTACAGGAAAAGGCCCTCAACCCAGCTGCATGCTCAGCAGTCCAAGCCTCCGGGCCTCCCTGCTGCAGGGTGAAGGCAGGGGCAGCCGGAAGAGGCTGGGACAGCCAGCCACGGAGCTGTCAGCATGACTCAGCACTTCCACATGCCAGCAGGCCGGGAGCGCTCCCTGCAGCCTCCCCTGCCTCGTGCTGCTCTTCTATGGCCTCCACCACAGGAGGTGGTGCCCCTGTGCGGTGCCATGGCCAGAAGGACAAAGCCTCAGGCCCACACTTCAGAGGCCCTATCCTGTCCCAGCCTCGCCGCCTCTTCCCCCTGTAGGTTTTGAGGGGGCCCGGAGACCCTGGAAGGGCTCTGGTCTGGTACAGCAGCTCCAGAAAGGGGCCACACAATGAGGCTGAGCCAGAGAGGCCTGTAGGGAACTTGACTTCCCAGAAAGGGATTCCAGGGAAGCCAACTGGCTCCCACCCCAAGCCCACACCCACCTCCAGGGAAGCCAAACCCAGGCTAGCACTGGAGGCCCAGCACAGCTTTGGACTTCGAGACTAGGGACAAGGCTAAGCCCTACAGGGCCATCAGGCTCAGGGTCAGGGGGCGTGCTGAGGTCCCAAGGAGATGCCAAGGAAGAGGTTGTGAACAGGGAAGGGGCCTACAGGAGCCTGGGCTAACCCTGAGACTTGGTATTGCCTGAGCTGTTAAGAGTTAGGGGTGGGGGGACTCCAAACATCCATTCATGAACTCATTTGAAGAGAGGGGACCCTAAACAGAAGGTCGACATTTGTTGCAGAACGATTTGGAAACCACCTTACATGTCCAACAAGAGAGGACTGGCTAGATGGATTATAGCAATAAAACAGAACATTACGTGGTCGTTAAAACCAGCTCTCAGGATGGGCGCAGTGGCTCATGCCTGTAATCCCAGCACTCTAGGAGGCTGAATTGGGCGGATGTCCTGAGGTCAGGAGTTTGAGACCAGCTTGGCCAACATGGTGAAACCCCATCTCTACTAAATACATAAAAATTAGCTGAGTGTGGTGGTTAGAGCCTGTAATCCCAGCTACTTGGGAAGCTGAGGCAGGAGAATCACTTGAACCCAGGAGGTGGAGGTTGCAGTGAGCTAAGATGGCACCACTGTACTCCAGCCTGGGCGACAGAGCAAGACTCCATATCAAAAGAAAACAAAACAAAAACCAGCTCTCCACTGTTAATGTCATGAGAAAATGCTCATGATAGAAGGCTTGGTTTAAAGTGCAATACTAGGTTTTATATTACACACACACACACTGGGATTACAGATATGTATGCTTTTTTCATGATAACATGGAAAAAATACATCACTAGATTTAAATTGGGGGTGGGAAGCAGTGTGTTAAGAATAAGGAAAACTCTGGTCGGGCGCAATGGCTCACACCTGTAATCCCAGTACTTTGGGAGGCCAAGGCGAGCGGATCACGAGGTGAGGAGATTGAGACCATCCTGGCTAACATGGTGAAAGCCCATCTCTACTAAAAATACAAAAAATTGCTGGGCGTGGTGGCACGCACCTGTAGTCCCAGCTACTCGGGAGGCTGAGGCAGGAGGTGAATCACTTGAACCCAGGACGCGGAGGTTGCAGTGGGCCGAGATCGCACCACTGCACTCCAGCCTGGATGACAGAGCGAGACTCCATCTCAGAAAAAATAAAAATAAAAAAATAAGGAAAACGTTCATTTCTTAATACCATTCTGTACTTTTTAAACAGGAGGGCAGGGCGGAGGCCAATTTGCTCTATCAAGACACAATCTGGGTGCCTGGCCTAACATGATAATCCCTGGATGCCCTGGGCCCTTCCCCCAGGTACAGTCGGGGGCCTAGGCTCTAGCCAACCCTGGCCCCGAGCCACTCTGGCTTCTGGGAACCCAGCTAAACTCCTTCTCCCTACACTAACTTGTTCCATTATGTTAGGGTCAGGAAATGCCCCTTCACAGGGAATTATTTCCAGCAACTGTAGGGAATAATTAACTCACATCTCTGGTACTCTGCCAAATAAAATGCTCTTAAACATGCATCCCATTCTTTGTGTGTCTCTCTCTCTTTACTTCACGGTGAATCATTTCTGGGTGTAGCCAAGCCTGCCCCAAGGCTCAGCCAGGGACTAAAAGAAAACTGTGGTCAGGCGACACTGGCCTGAGAGGGTCTGGAAGGGACTGTGAGGCCTCCTTGGAGAGCCAGTCCTGGGGAAAGGCCTGCACACAGAAGGTGCTCCCTGCAGCCTCCTGTCCTTCAAGGACCCACAGTCATTCCAAACCCTACTTGCCTGCCAGCTCCACAATAGCCCGGCATGGCGCCTCTGCTGCAGGGGTGGAGGACAGGGCAGTAGAGATGCAACCAGCTGCAGAGCTGGGCCCTTCTCCCACCTGGTGGGCTGGCCCCACTGGCCTTCCTCCTCCAGGAGGCTTCCCGCCCACAGGACTCCCCCAGCTCCTGTGGTGCCCTCAGCCACTCCGAGAGCAGCCTGGGAATGCTGAATACTGACTCTGGGTACCTCCACCACTGACTGGATGGCCTAGGCCAGCATCTTGCCTCAGCTTCCTCACCTGTAAGATGGATCACAGTTCTCAAACCACTACCCAACTCATAGGGGGTTTTTAAAGGTGGAACCCAATATAGCACATGAGCACTAAGCAAAGGGCCTAGGCCCTAAAGGGCAAAGGAACCCTTCTGATGAGTGATTGACATGGTTAGGCTCTCGGTCCCCACCCAAATCTTGTAGCTCCTGTAATTTCCACGGGTTGTGGGAGGGCCCAGTGGGAGATAACTGAATCATGGGGACAGGTCTTTCCCATGCTGTTCTTGTGATGGTGAATAAGTCCCACGAGATCTGATGGTTTTAAGAACGGGAGTTTCCCTGCACAAGCTCTCTCTTTGCCTGCTGCCATCCACTTGAGATGTGACTTGCTCCTCCTTGCCTTCCGCCACGATTGTGAGGCCTCCCTAGCCATGTGAAATTTAACTCCATAAAACCTCCTTTTCTTCCCTGACTCGGGTATGTTTTTATCAGCAGCATGAAAACAGACTAATACAATGATTATTCTTTAAAAAAAAAAAAAAAAATTTTTTTTTTTTTTTTTTTTAAAGAGGCAGAGTCTCGCTCTGTAGCCTAGGCTGGGATGCAGTGGCTCAATCATGGATAGCTATAATCTTGAAGCCCTAGGTTCAAGTGATCCTCCCACCTCAGCCTCCCATGTAGCCGGGACTACAGGTGTGCATCACCATGCCTGGCTAAGGTTTGCATTTTTTGTAGAAAGAGTCTTGCTTTCTTGCCCAGGCAACAGAACTTGCCTGGGCAACTTGAACTCCTGGCCTCAAGCAATCCTTCCCTCAGCCGGACTTTATTCTTTTTTTTTTTTTTTTGAGACGGAGTCTCGCTCTGTCCCCCAGGCTGGAGTGCAGTGGCCGGATCTCAGCTCACTGCAAGCTCCGCCTCCCGGGTTTCCGCCATTCTCCTGCCTCAGCCTCCCGAGTAGCTGGGACTACAGGCACCCGCCACCTCGCCCGGCTAGTTTTTTTTGTATTTTTTAGTAGAGACGGGGTTTCACCGGGTTAGCCAGGATGGTCTTGATCTCCTGACCTCGTGATCCGTCCGTCTCGGCCTCCAAAAGTGCTGGGATTACAGGCTTGAGCCACCGCGCCCGGCCTGGGACTTTATTCTTAACAGTTTACAACCTCACCCCCTCCCAGGCCATATCTGACCGTCAGACTAACCTATGGCTAGAACCTTTCTTGGGGGCCACGGGGGGCTGCTCCTACCAATTACCCGGTGGGCGCTGGAGCAGCACCTTTCCGGTCAGGCTCACCACCCACCCTCTGGAGGCTCAATCTCTCAAATGTTTGTTTCTTCCCTGCTGACAGGAGGTGGCTTACAGGTATCCCAGAACCCCCCAGAACATACAACCCTCCCCTTTACCAAGATAAAGGCAAGTGGCTCAGGCCTGGGCTCCTGGTGCCTAGTCAGACAGGAGCCTGGGGGTAGGTCTGAGACTTCCGGGGTCTGGGCACAGGGCTGGGGGCAAAACAGCAAGTCCTCAGCCTAAGCACTCCGGCTGAAGAGCACATGATTGGGAGCATGCACTCTGTGCAAACCCAGCCTTGCCAGTCACTGCTGACCCAGGGCAGGTCCCTTAACTCCTGAGTGTTTCCTCATTTGTAAAGGGGGCCGGTCACGGCACCAGCCATAGCAGATGTTTAAAGAGTAAAAGAGGCCACGCGTATGTATTACTCTGCCCTAGCCAGGAAAGAGGAAGAGTCTGGGGGCGGCGGTGAAGGGTGGGTCACCCAAGGGCCACTCCCCAAAACGACCCAGGGTGGGGGTGGGGAGTAGGCGTGTTACCTGGCCTTGTCGAAGTATTTGCCGGTGTAGGCCATCCCACAAGCGGCCCCGAGGCCCTGGCCCAGGGAGCCAGTGGCCACGTCGGTGAAAGCTTGTTTCTGTCATAACAGAAGGCCACAGTTAATCTGAGAGGAGAAGGGATCCTGGTCTCACCCGCCCCGGGAGCCATACTCCCACCCAGCCCAGCGAGCCCCTCCCCTCCAGGTCAAGCCCCAGGGCAGCCTCTACCCAGCATGTGACTTCTTCTCCTAATGAACTAATTATAGTTGTAGGTTCAAATCCCAGCCCTGCCCACTAGTCAGCTATGTGGCCTTAGGCCTCAGGCTGGGGGCTGAACCTCTGTGAGCTGAACCTCTGTGAGCCTCAGTTCCCGTATCACCCACTTTACAAAGGGCTGGGAGAGGGAATCATGAAAACATTGACATAGAACTTGTAGCCCTTGTGGGGACTCAGACCACATGACAGTTTTTGTGGTAATCCATGAAGTCTTAACATTTGCAGGGATGCTAGTTGGCACCCCAAGGAACAAACCGGGTTCCCTCCCCAGAGCGTCACCAGCATCCTAGAGCCACCCCCTTAGAAGAGAGTCCCTTTTCTTCCCAAGCTGTAGCTACCTAGCCAAGGAGGCCCAGCACAGAAGGGAAGCGTGGGGAGAGGCCCTCCCTGAAGTCATCCCAGAACACCCTGGCTGAGGCCTCAGAAGGCCTTCCCCTTTGGCACCAGCTTGGGGTGAATACGTGCCCCCAAAACACCTGCTTCGTTCCTTCCTCGTCTCAGTGCCCTCCTCCGCCTTTCAATACCTTTGGCTTCTCAGTGGGCACCCTCTGCCCCGGTCCTGCATATCTGAGAAACAGGAAGCGGAGGCAGAGGCATGAGAGGCTCTGGCAGGAGTACTTACGGGGACCGGGTGCCCGTCCAAGTCGGAGCTGATCTTCCTCAGGTTCAGCAGCTCCGCCTCGGGCAGGAAGCCAGCTTCAGCCCAGACCGCGTACAGGATGGGAGCTGCATGGCCCTGCCGGGAGATGGACAGTGGGGTGAGGTCAGGTGGGGAGCGGTTCTACTTGGGGCTGTGCCTACTGCACACTGACCCCTGGGGCCTGGCTGAGTCGGCCAACTGCAGCATCCATTTCAGGGGAGGAAGCAAGTGAAGGCCACTTCTCTCCTTTCAGCCCTCTTCAGCCTCTTGGTTTTCAGCCCAAAGTTCCCACTGCCAAGGCTGGGCAGGCACTAAGACAGGTGCAGGGGGCACAGCTGTGAGGCTGGACAAAGCCAAAACCCCAGCAGGCAGCTGGCTGCCCTAATCCCTGGTTTCTGGCATGGGAACAACTTGGACAGACTTCTAAGCTCTAAAGCCTGCCCTGAGAGACCAGACGCCACAGAGGCAGGCCTGAGCACAGGTGGATTTCAGGGGTCTGTGGCTGTGATTCCACCCAGAAGGGGCAGGTCAGGGGGGTCCCCATCCAAAACCCTGCTACAGCATACCACTACCCCTGAGGGGGGCAAGCCGTGGCCTCGGGAGCGCTGGCACAACATAGAAAGAGCAGGCAGGGAGTCACAACCCAGACCAAGATGCCAGTCCTGCCTGTCAACACCCAGACTGGGCAGAACACACAACAGACATTCCCGTAGTTCCCTACTCCATTTCTTTGGGTTAAAGCGTTGTTCATGTACCTGGGCTCCATGGCAGAGCAACCCATCAATTCAGTCCTGTATTCCTTAGCCAGCTGGGTCAGCAGAGCAGGACACTGAGTTAGGGGCCAGGACGAGCAGGGAGAAGGCACCTGGGAGAGGTGAGCCCAGCCAGACCTCCTCAGAGACCACTCACCATTCCAGAGCCCATGTGACCCTAGTCCCAGGCAAGGTGTGGCTGGCGGTGGGCAGCTGGGCTCTTACCTTGGAGAGCACAAAGCGGTCATTGTGTGGGTTCCGGGGGTCCTGGGACTTGTAGCGCATGGTGTGGAAAAAGAGGACAGCCATGATCTCTGCGGCGCTGCAGCATGACGTGGGGTGGCTGTGGCCCAGGAGAGAAGACAGACACATGCATCACGGCCGTGCACTCCTGAGCTATCGTGCTCAGCTGTATAGGGACCTGGGGGGTGCATGTCCCGAGGAGTCACACAGGCCTGGCTTATCAGACAGCCATGTGCTCTTGTTCCCTGGGAGGGTGACACAGGGTCTCAAGAAAGCCACTGCTGACAGCTTGGGGCCTGGGCCAGCTGGTGGGGGTGCTGGGGACTGTTGTACCTTCCCAGGGGCACCAGATCCTCAGAATCATGGCAACTGAAAATATCTGGGGTTGGACTTGAGTAAGAAGGAAGGAGGGGCCCAGGAGAGATCCAGCACAGAAGACACAGCCCAAGAATAGCACCGCAGCGGCAGGCAGCTGCTGTCGGGTAGGGCCTAGCTCCCACCTAGTGGTCCCCAGGAGTCTAAGGATTCAGCAGCTGAGGGGCGCCGGCACTCCTACAATTGACCCCACATCCCGACGGGGCTGCCCGGACCCTGCCCACTTGTGAAGGGCACCCTGCCCTCTCAGCACCCAGGGGTCTCTGAGCCCATGGAGCAGGGAGGAAGGGACTGAGGCTCATGGAGTTACCACAGACCTCCCAGCAGCCTCCACACACCAGGTGTGGTAGCCTGAAAAATTGGGCCTTGGGCTTTCCAATTGCATCAGCTGGGCTACTTGAAAGCTTTAGAAATGGGCAGTTTGAGGGCTGTGTAGCAACTAGAAAACAGGCTTTTGTGCAGAATTTTCAGAGCAAGACACACAATCTCATCTACATGGCTACAATCATGTATTAATAAAAACCCCTTCTGCCTATGGACAGGGGCTGAGGTGGGGCTGAAAAGCAAGAACCTGCCTTCCAGCCTGGGAGTGTTGGGTCCACGGAGTCCCCTTGGCTTTTTAGACTCTCATTTTAATCACTGAGCGGCTGCTGAGCAATAGAAAGTGCAAAAATCACATCTTAGAGATGGGACTCATTCAGGTCTCTTAGGACCCATGTGAATAATCCACAGTCCAGCCCCCTGCCTGGGAAAGGGGCTAGAGGCTGCACTTCCTGCTGGGAAGCCCTGCAGGTCCTGGTCAGCCCTGAAGCCCTCTGGTCCTAGGGCTTTGTTAACAGTTCAGCCTCCGGGCACAGGCCTCCCGGGAGAGCCTCTCTACATGCAGCTCAGCACAGCCCCCTCGCTGCTCCCAGAGGCCCTTCACATGAAGACACACCCCATGCCAAGCCCAAGGGCACATGCACCATCTGTAGCTCACACCACCAGCCTCCCGCCCCTCCAGTCAGCGCTCCCACCGGGTTAGGGGTGAGTCACGCTCAGTGCAGACAAGTTAGTAGTAGAGAAATCCAGAAAACTGTCCATGCTGGTTTAGTACCAACATTCTCGCACACAATCATCTTATACTTAACTATTTCTATGAACTCCCGGTCATGGGAAAAGACACTACACCTGAAAGAGGGAGGTGAGGACATGGTAAATGAGAAACCCTTTTCTGCCTGGCAGGGACCCTAATCCCACGCTCCCAGTGCCAGCTTCAACCAGAGGCCACCCCAGTCAGGCTGACCTCTCGTCCTTCCCACCTGCAAGGGCAGCCCCGGCCCTGAGGGACCCTGTTTCTAAAGCCATGGTCCCATCAGGAAGGAGCCTTGGTGGGAGAAGGATGTGGATGGACACTGGGCCAAACTGTTCCAGGGAGGAAGAAGGATGGTAAGCGCAGGGCTCCACCTGCCCCGTCCATCTCGACACCCCAGGGTGACAGTCCCTCTGGCCACCAGGAAGGGGTTCCAGGGAGAAATGGTGTGGCACAGGCTCTTTCTGCACATGGCAGAGGCACACCCACGCCCAGATAGAGTAGACGTGATCAGAGGAAGGTCAGCCGCAAGGTGACCAAGGGTGAGAAGTAGAACCTGCAGCTGATCTTAAGCCTTTCTTGCTAGGCCTGCAGCCTTTCACTCCCTCCAAAGGCTGCATCCAGCCTTCTGTGGCCACTCTCTTCACTTCTACCAAGTAAACACACACAAAAGAAGAATGCTCAGGAGCCAGGTTTCCCCACACTCCTCCCCAGGGCTTTTGGGGCTCTCCCTCGGCAGAGCATCCTGGTTTGGGGAGGTGAGCTGTGCCACTTGGGCTTCGTGACTTGAGCAAGTGCTTCGTCAACTTGGGGCTCAGCTTCTTCACTTGGGAGAGTGTCTGGGAGATACAGTGAGATAAGGCACGCACAGTACCCAGGTCTCTAGCAGCCGCCACCACCCATTGGGGTGCTAACGCTTCTCAGCACCTGCAGCTCTTATCTACAGGTAGGGATGGTGACACTCCTACACCTGCTGGCCACATGCAGGCAAGAGGGGAGAAATAAACCAAAGATTGAGACCGGGCTCTGCACACTGTAAAGCACAGAGCACACAGGACACAGTTACTTTCAAGCTCAACTTACTCGAGGGCCTTTGGGGCCAAAGGCATACATTTACGCCTGTGGCCTCCTCAGGGCCAGAGTTTTTCCTGCCACTCCAGACTGCCTGCACAACTGCAGGCGGACGCCCCATCCCATGGTGCTGTGTATGACAACTCTGGGTGAACACTGGCGACAGACGGGGTGAGGAGCATGATGCAGGGGATACAGGGTACTTACTGTATACCCCACCTCTGTGATAAACAGGGCTAACTAACAAGCACACTTGACAGTTTATTCAAAACAAAACTAACAAACCCTGCCTTGATCAAAATAGTCCACTTACAACCCCAATTAGTTCAATCTGTGAAGGTGGTGTGGCAAGCTTAGAGCCAGGCCCAAAGAAAGTCTCTTAAAGCCCCCTCTCGGTTGGGCACGGTGGCTCACGCCTTTAATCCCAGCACTTTGGGAGGTCAAGACGGGAAGATCACCTGAGGTCAGGAGTTCAAGACCAGCCTGGCCAATATGGTAAAACCCCATTTCTACTAAAAATACCAAAAAATTAGCCAGGCGTGGTGGTGGATGCCTGCAATCCCAGCTACTCGGGAGGCTGAGGCAGGAGAATCACTTGAACCCGGGAGGCAGAGGTTGCAGTGAGCTGGGATTGCACCATTGCACTCCAGCCTGGGCAACAAGAGTAAAACTTGGTCTCAAAAAAAAAACAAAAGCCCCCTCTCCACTCCCCTCCAGGACAACACATATTCTTCCAGATGTCCTCTGGCCAGGAGAATCTCTCTCATCACTTTAGTGCTCACTCCACCTGCTCACAGGTTTCTATGCAAGAAAAGGCCAGAGAGGCTCCCTCACCCTTCAGCTGGGCTCCTTCAAGAGATAATGGATGTCAGGTTGGGCGCGGTGGCTCACACCTGTAATTCCAGCACTTTGGGAGGCCAAGGCAGGCAGATCATCTGAGGTCAGTGGCTCAAGACCAGTCCTGCCAACATGGTGAAACCCTGTCTCTACTAAAAATATAAAAATTAGCCAGGTGTGGTGGCACATGCCTGTAATCCCAGCTACTCAGGAGGCTGAGGCTTGAAGGAGAATAGCTTGAACCTGGGAGGTGTGGGTTGCAATAAGCCAAGATCACGCCACTGCACTCCAGCCTGGGCAACAGAGCGAAACTCTGTCTAAAAAATAATAATAATAATGACAATAATTTACCAAAACTGACTCAAGAAGAAATAAAGAACCTAAGCAATCTTTTAAGAATTAAAAATAAACCAGATCTGTAGCCGAAGGCCAAAGATGTACACTCCTTAACTCCTAGCAACTTCACCAGTAGGAACGTACCGTGAAATCTACACACATGAGGAAACACATACAGGCCGGGGACAGTGGTTCACGCCTATAATCCCAGTGCTCTGGGAGGCTGAGGTGGGCAGATCAACTAAGGTCAGCAGTTCGAGACCAGCCTGGCCAACATGATGAAACCTGGTACCTACTAATAATACAAAAATTAGCCGGGTGTGGTGGCAGGCACCTGTAATCCCAGCTACTTGGGAAGCTGAGGCAGGAGAATCACTTGAATCCAGGAGGCGGAGGTTGCAGTGAACCAACATCGTGTCATTGCACTCCAGACTTGGTGACAGAGTGAGACTCCATCTCAGAAAAAGAAAAAACAAAAAAACAAAGGAAACACAAACAGGGCTGCCCCCCATTGTTTGCAATTGCAAGACCTGGAACTTATTCATGTGTCTATCAATAGACAGCGTTAACTGGAGTATATTAATATAATGGGATACTATACAGCAGTAAGAATGAGTGAGTTATACTTCACAAATCCAGTATCAATATTCTCTCCAAATATAGTGTGAAAAAAAGCACAGTGCAGAAGGATCTGTTTAACAAAGAAGACCATATTGATTTATGTACAAGTCTTTTTGTATATACTACAAGGAAAACAGGCCAGGCGCAGTGGCTCAAGCCTGTAACCCCAGCACTTTGGGAGCCGAGGCGGGCGGATCACCTAAGGTCGGGAGTTCGAGACCAGCCTGACCAACATGGAGAAACCCCCATCTCTACCAAAAAAAAAAATTAGCCAGGCATGGTGGCGCATGCCTGTAATCCCAACTACTTGGGAGGCTGAGACAGGAGAATCATTTGAACCCAGGAGGCGGAGATTGCAGTGAGCTGAGATGGCGCCATTGCACTCCAGCCTGGACAACAAGAGCAAAACTCCATCTCCAAAAGAAAAAAAAAAAAAAAAAGGAAACAATAGAATGATAAAAAAATTCAGGGTACAGTTCTTTCTCAGGGGAAGGGAAGATGAGGAGGGAGGGATCCACTATAGTTCCAAAAATCACTGTAATGTACTAGTTCTTAATCCTGGGAGTAGCTTTCATTATTTATGACAGGAGTACATCATTTATCTTATTTTGTATGCATATACTTCTTTTTACAAAAAAAAAAAATTCAGGTGGCTCATGCCTATAATCCCAGCACTTTGGCAGACCAAGGCAGGTGGATCACCTGAGGTCAGGAGCAAGACCAGCTTGGCCAACATGGTGAAACCCTGTCTCTACTAAAAATACAATAATTAGCTGGACATGGTGGTGGGTGCCTGTAATCCCAGCTACTCGGGAGAATGAGGCAGGTGAATCGCTTGAACCTGGGAGGCAAAGGTTGCAGTGAGCAGAGATCTCACCATTGCACTCCAGCCTGGGAGACAAGAGTGAAACTCAGTCTCAAAAAAAAAAAAAAAAAAATTTAGAAGAGGCCAGGGGCTGTGGCTCACCTGAGGCACCTGAGGTCAGGAGTTCAAGACTGGCCTGGCCAACATGGCAAAACCCTGTCTCTACAAAAATACAAAAATTAGCTGGGTGTGGTGGTGGGGGCCACTAGTCCCAGCTACGTTACTCGGGAGGCTAAGGCAGGAGAGTTGCTTGAACCTGGGAGGTAGAGGCTGCAGAGAGCCGAGATCA
This sequence comes from Colobus angolensis palliatus, assembly GCF_000951035.1. Lineage (NCBI taxonomy): Eukaryota > Metazoa > Chordata > Mammalia > Primates > Cercopithecidae > Colobus > Colobus angolensis. The sequence goes on along the minus strand of NW_012115821.1, from coordinate 19,177,971 downwards.
CACCACTGTACTCCAGCCTGGGCAACAGACTCCATCTCAAAACACACACACACACACACACACACACACACACAAAACTCAGGAAAGAATCCCAGGATGTTAGGCTGGAACTGAACATCAGAAGCAGTTCTTTTTCTTCCTGTGTCCTGAACTACCTGAGCTAGTTTCTGCCCGGAAGGAACCTCTAGCTCCAGACCTCAGATTGTTTCTTCAGATCTCTGCCCCATGTCACCTCCTCCAAGAAGCCTTCCCTGACCACACTATTTAAAATAGCTCTTCTTCCCCTCACTCATGCTTGCCACCTGACATTAGGTGATTATTGCCTGTCTACCCTACTGCAATATAAGCTCCCTGAGGACAGAGCTTTGGGCCTTTCACTGTTGTATCCGTAGGCTTGAAGAGTACCAGGGACAAACTGAGTGAACAAATGAATACATGATATATCCTAGTCACCCTGGGGCTGTAACCTCTCTGAGCCTCAGCTTCCTCACTATCAAACTGAGGTAAAAGAAGAATCTGACTGAATGATGTAGTGTGTGTGTACAGAACACGGCACCATGACTGTGCATAGAAATTAGCAATTGCTCGGTAAATATTAGAACTAAGGTCCACAGAAAGTAAGTGACTTGCCTAAAGTCACACAGCCTGCCATCAGCAGAGCTAGGATAAGAGCAAAATGCTAAGAAAAAACTGGTGAATGGATAAACAAAATGTAGTATGTCCACACAACAGAATATTCAGCCATAAAAACAAATGAAGGGCTGGGCGTGGTGGCTCATGCCTGTAATTCCAGCACTATGAGAGGCAGAGGCAGGAAGACGACTTGAGCCCAGAATTTGAGACCAGGCTCAGCAACATACCCTGTCTCTACAAGTAATTTTAAAAATTAGCTATGTATGGTAGTGAGTGCCTCCTAGCTACTCAGGAGGCTGAGGTTGGAAGACTGCTTGATCCCGGGAGGTCGAGGCTGCAGTGTGCCATGACTGAGCCATTGCACTCCAGCTTGGGGACACAGTGGAGATCCTGCCCCCCACCCCCCAAAAAAGGAACTAAGTACTGATTCATGTTACAACATGGATGACCCTCTAAAAATTATGCTAAGAGGCCAGACCCAAAAGAACTCATTCTGTATAATTGCATTTACATGAAATGTCTAGAAGAGCTAAATTCAGAGACAGAATTAGATTAGTGGTTGCCCAGGACAGGGGGTGGAAATGGGGAGTGACAGCAAATGTCCAGAAGAGATCTTTTAAGAGATGTGGTAAATTTTTGTAGTAAATCTCTGCAAATTCATTAAAATCACTTACAGTGTTACGATATGCCAGTTATACCTTAATCAAGCTGCTAAAAATTTGTTTTTATATTTATTTATATATTTATTTATTTATTTATGAGACAAGTTCTCACTCTGTCACCCAGGCTAGAGTGTAGTGGTGCAATCTTGGCTCACTGCAACCTCCGCCTCCCAGGTTCAAGTGATTCTCGTGCCTCAGCCTCTCGAGTAGCTGGGATTACAGGTGCCTGCTACCATGCCCGACTCATTTTTTTGTATTTGTAGTAGAGACAGGGTTTCACCATGTTGGCCAGGCTGGTCTCGAACTCCTGACCTCAAATGATCCACCCACCTTGGCCTCCCAAAGTGCTGGGATTACAGGCGTGAGCCATCACACCTGGCCTAAAAATTTGTTTTTAAAAGAGAAAGGGCCTGGAGCAGTGGCTCACACCTGTAATCCCAACACTTTGGGAGGCCAAGGCTGGCAGGAGGATTACCTGAGGTCAGGAATTTGAGACCAGCCTGGCCAACATGGTAAAACCCCATCCCTACTGAAAATGCAAAAATTAGCTGGGTGGTGGTGGCATACACCTGTAATCCCAGCTGCCTGGGAGAGTGAGGCAGGAGAATTGCTTGAACCTTGGAGGTGGAGGTTGCAGTGAGCCAAGATTGCCACCCCACTGCACTCCAGCCTGGGCGACGGAACGAGACTGTCAAACAAACAAATAAATAAATGGAAGAAAAAGGTGCTAGGAGAGCTCAGTAGAGGAAGCTCTTGGGCGTCCACACTTACACTTCCCTTCCAGCTGTGCAGTCCTCGGAGATTCCACCCAGTGCACAAATGCAACTGACTTCTGAGCAACACCCATCTGCAGGTGGGCTCACCCCAGCTCCCAGCACATCCTCTCTCCCCTACCTTGCCTCGCCATTCAGGGCAGGAGCAGAGCCTGCCTGAGGACCCAGCTCTGTGCAGGTCCCTGACCTCTAGGAGTGTCCCCAGCACCCAAGGCAGATAACTGGTCTGGGCAAGAAGGGAGTTCCTGATTTTGTGGAACTAGGCGACAGTGACAACAAGCCTGCCTCAAGAGGCAATGAATGTTGAGGGATCAGAGCCACAGCAGGGGTTGGAGATCAGTTAGAGTCCATATGAAGCCACGAGAAAGTCTCAGCCAGATCCTAACCAGGTGCTGTACTTCACTTTCAGTTTCTTAAAACACCGACCACCAGCTCTGCAGAACCCTGCAGGTTCACTCCGGCAGAGAACCAAGCCACCCCAAGGCGGCCAGTGTCTTCACACTGAGTGGGGAAATGTTGCTGCTGGGGCAATCTCAACGGCCATGCTCTTGCCTCAGTCAGGGCCAGGATGGGTCCTGAGGCAGCCCAAAAAGAGAAACAGGCCCAGAGAGGTGGGGTCACGTGGGGCCAGAGACCCCAGGAAGCCCTCAAGCCTTCAGCCAAAGCACCCCGATGGCAGAGCTGGGTAAACTGGGATACAATCCCAGCCACTTCAGGGGCACAGAGAGCACCAGGATGTAAAATCAGCAACAGCGGGTAGTGGGACCCCAGAGCCCACTCACTCCATCCCCAGCCCCACTCCTGAGGCACCCAGTTTGAAATCACCTATCCATGAACGTCTCCTTTCAAGATGGAGAAAATGGCCTGTAATCCCAACACTCTAGGGAAGCCGAGGCAGGTGGATCGCTTAAGCCTGGGAGTTTGAGACTAGCCTGGGCAAAATGACAAAACCTCAACTCTACAAAAAAATACAAAAATTAGCCAAGACATGGTGGCTCATGCCTGGGGTCTCAGTTACTTGGGAGGCTGAGGTGAGAGGATCATTTGAGCCCAGGAGGCGGAGTCTGCAGTGAGCAGAGATCATGCCACAGCATTCCAGCCTAGAAAACTGAGACCTTGAAATAGGAAGGTTTTTTTGTTTTGTTTTGTTTTGTTTCGTTAAGAGCCAGGGTTTTGCTGCTGCCCACGCTGGAGTGCAGAGCCATGATCACAGCTCACTGCAGCCTTGAACTCCTGGGCTCAAGTAATCCTCACACCTCAGCCTCCCAAGTAGCTGGGACTACAGACACATGCACAGCTTTTTCTCTTTTTTGTAGAGATGAGGTCTCACTATGTTGCCCAGGTTGGTCCTGAAGTCCCAGGCTCAAGCAATCCTCCCACCTTGGCCTTCCAAAATGCTGTGATTACAGGCATGAGCCACCGCACCTGGCCGGAAGGGCCTTTCTGACAAAGGCACAGCCACTAGGAACAGAGCCAGGGTTAGACTCATCTCCTGTGTCCACCAGCCAGGCCTGGCCAGACATTACCCTCCCCAAAGCTATGGGTCAGAAGCCCTGGGGGACTTGTTGAAAGCAGAGACCACCTTCCCTTTTGAATCAGGCCTGACTGTGATGGAGTCCTCAGATGACACTTGTACTGTTTGGATAACACCACCATCTGGCCCTGATAAGTGAGAACTGAGAAATCTTTGCCACCAGCCTCAGCATCCAGGTCACTTCTGACAAGGCCATTGGGGTTTTGTTTTTTTAAATTCAGAATGAGCTGAACCCTTGCCACAATTCCTTCAGCCCATGGAAGGAGATGACCCCAGAGAAGCTCTGGCCGCTGTGGGTGCTGCCTCAACAAGAGCCTTCTGTGAGGCCTGTCCCTTCACCTCCAGGCCCAACTCCTGACAGAGGCCAGTGTCCCTGCTTCTCGGGCCTGGTGAGATTCACTGCACACGGGTCCGTGATGGCACAGGAATGGGAAAGCTCTCGAGAAACGAGCCTGGGTCCTCACTGACAGAACGTACGAATCCTGTCTCAGTAAGTGGCCAGCAAAAGACTGGACCAGAGCTAGACATGGTAGCACATGCCTGTGGTCCCAACTACCCAGAAGGGTGGGGCAGGATTGGTATAGCCTAGGAGTTCAAGACTGCAGGGAGCCATGGCTGTGCCTCTGTACTCCAGACCTGGTGGGTGACAGAGCAAGACCCTGTCTTTAAAAAAGAAAAAAGAAAAAGGACTGGATCAAAGTCCTGTGAGCTCCCCCAGAAAAGGGGACATTCTGACAAATTGTCACTTTAGCTGTGACTACAGCCCAGATTGGGCCAGGGCTTCCGGACTGAGCCTTTAGTCTATGCCTCATTGCAGTGAGGGAACAGTGGGCCTCAAGATAAACATCTGGGGACCAGAAACAGAAGACTGCCTGTGTCTCAAGTCTTCCTTGATTAGCTTTTGTGTGTGCACACACACATACTCTTGGCACACATCTTTCAAAATATGGGTTGCATAGCAATGTTATTTCCTTCTTTTTTTTTTTTTTTTTTTTTGAGACAGAGTCTCGCTCTGTCGCCCAGGCTGGAGAGTGCAGTGGCCAGATCTCAGCTCACTGCAAGCTCTGCCTTCTGGGTTCACACCATTCTCCTGCCTCAGCCTCCCGAGTAGCTGGGACTACAGGCGCCCGCCACCTCGTCTGGCTAGTTTTTTTGTATTTTTTAGTAGAGACGGGGTTTCACCGTGTTAGCCAGGATGGTCTCGATCTCCTGACCTCGTGATCCACCCGTCTCGGCCTCCCAAAGTGCTGGGATTACAGGCTTGAGCCACCGCGCCCGGCCAGCAATGTTATTTCCTTCTGAAAAATAAATTTTCCCTCCTTTTTTGCATATTTTAAACATATACATACACACGCACAGTTACTGTATTTTACATAATCTTTTTTTCTTTTGCAAATGGATACTTTTTGAGTTCAGTGAGCTTCCCCCTCCAAGGCATTACAATGTAAACATGGTGTAACTCACAGTCACCACAGTATGTTTCTGGAGGGGTAAAGACGGTGAGGAAATCAGACTTTGTTTAACAAAGAACTAGGAGACCCACTTGATACTCCACTCTTTTGGGGCACCCTACATTGGTAAATCTTATTTCTCTCCAAGTGCCTTTCAAACTGACTAATATCCACCACGGCTGTACCTGGCCTTCCCCTTCACCTTTTTCACCATTCTCCAGCCTGGCACAGACCACTTGCCCAAGAGGCAGTCCTTTTTTTTCAGAAGAAGTTTCACTTACGTTGCTCAAGTCGGAGTGCAATGGTGCAATCTCAGCTCACTGCAACCTCTGCCTCGCGGGTTCAAGTGATTCTCCTGCCTCAGCCTCCTGGGTAGCTGGGATTACAGGTGCTCCCCACCATGCCCGGCTAATTTTTTGTATTTTAGTAGGGACAGGGTTTCACCATGTTGGCCAAGCTGGTCTCGATCTCCTGACCTTCAGGTGATCCACTCGCCTACGCCTCTCAAAGTGCTGGGATTACAGGCATGAGCCACTGCGCCTGGCTGAACCATTATTTATTTTTGGAGACAGGGTCTTGCTATGTTACCCAGGCTGGTCTTGAATTCCTGGCCTCAAGCAAACCTCCTGCCTTGGCCTCCCAGAGTTCTGGCATTACAGCCATGTAACACCATGCCCAACTATTTTTCTTTTCTTGGCTTTTCTTTTTTTTTTGGAGACAGGGTCTCACTCTGTCACCCATATTGAAGTGTGGTGGCATGTTCAAGGCTCACTACAGCCTCAACCTCCTGGGCTCAAGCGATCCTCTGCCTCAGCCTCCCATGTAGCTGGGACTACAGGTACACATCACCACACCTAGCCAATTAAAAAAAAATTTTGGCCGGGGGTGGTGGCTCATGCCCGTAATCCCAGCACTTTGGGATGCCAAGCTGGGTGGATTACCTGAGGTCAGGAGTTAGAAACCAGCCTGGCCAAGATGGTGAAACCCCATCTCCACTAAAAATACAAAAATTAGCCAGTGCGGTGGCAGGGACCTGGAGTCCCAGCTACTAGGGAGGTTAAGGCAGAAGAATCACTTGAACCCAGGAGGCAGAGGTTGCAGTGAGCCGAGATCGCACCACTGCACTCTAGCCTGGCGATAGAGCAAGAATCCATCTCAAAATAAAAAAATAAAAAAAATTTTTCAAGTTATGGGGTTTCACTGTGTTGCCCAGGTTGATCTGGAACTCCTGGGCTCCAGCAATCCTCCCACCTCGACCTCCCAAAGTGCTGTGATTACAGGCATGAACCACCATGCCCTGCCCAGAAGCATTCCTGACAGCATGAGCCCCAACTAGACAGTATGGAACGGCCACCTGTTACCAGCTTGGGCAAATAACTTAACACACTAGCCTGTGTCCCCATCTATAAAATGTAAATACAACACAATCTATCTCACAGGGTTATTCTCAGGATGCAACGAATGATCATGCTGTGTCATACCAGATACCTACTGGGGAGCTCAGGAACCGTGTAAACATCTGCATGTTTTATCTAGCCCTGTAAGATGCTCAGATGTGCAATACTACTTAGTTGGCTAATTGCTGCCTCTCTCCAGCTAGACCTCAGACCCCCTGAAACGGCCAAAGGTAGCAGGTCCAACAGTACCAAACAAGCAACACAAGGTGTGCAGAGAGGCTGGCAAAGGGGGAGCTGAGAGTAAGCCAGGCCCCTGCCCAGGCAGGGGATACCCCACATAAGTGGTAAGACTGATACAAACCCGGGAGAACTAACAGGTCCAAAGTGTGCAAGGGAGTGGGTGGGGGAAGGGCTTTCGAAAGACATCTAATCCTTTCTGAGAACAAGGTGTCTTAAAGACACAAAGAGTGAATAAGTATCCACCCAGAAAGGTGAACAGATTTCTTTCTTAATAATATATCCTGAATGAAATTGGCCAGAAGCCAGAATCCTGTCTGTCTGAAACACAGACCTTGTTTGGGAAGGTCCCGGGAAATCATCCACCACGCAGCCCTCACAACCCTGTCATGAGCCCGGCACACTGCTGGCACTGTGGCCTCACAGCAGCCTCCAAGTAGAGCAGTGGAGTCCTTGAAACCACCCAGCGTGGTAAGTACCATTACTGTCCCCGCATTACAGTGCGGGAAGCAGGCTCTGAAGTAATTCACCGGCTGACCCCCTCACCCACCCCCAATGGACACCTCCAGCTGCATGAACGGTGGCCCTCATTAATTATCCCTGTCTCCGCTACAGAAGAGGAGGCTCCTTGGGATCAGTAACTGCCTTTGTCCACATTCTGGGCCAAAAGGGCTGGCCCGGGAAGGATCTTGGGGCATGGGCACGCCAGCTCCTGCCTCGGAGATACAGAACCTGGTGGCTGGCCCTGCCCCAGGACTTCACTAGGGCCGGCGCTAGGGCCCTGGAACTCCGTCCTTTCGGCGCTCAGCCTTCTCTGTCTCTTTCCCCTCCGCCTCCTCCCGCCCCAGGTCAAAGCTTAGACCTCCTTTTTACAAAGGATGCCAGGGTTCTGCACCCACGTGCACCGTCCTCCTCTCCTCTTTCCCCAATCAGCCCCGCCGCTGCTTGGCGTATCAGCAGCTCCCTGCTCCAAACTCGGACCCAACCCAGGGGTGGCAGGAGACAGGGGTAGGGGAGCGTAGTCTGAAGTGGGGAGAAGGCCAGGCCCCCGAGTCTCCTGCAAGAGGAGTTAAAAAACAGGCTCTCTAGAGTCGGACTGCTGGCGCTCAAATGCCAGATCTCCCTGTGTGTAACTTTGGGCAGCTAACTCGGAGCCTCCGTTTCCCCATCTGCAAGGGGGAATACTCCCGGCGGCGTCCATACAGCCAGGTGGTGGAGAGATCAAGAGGGCCGCGTTCTCTAGAATAGCAATAATGGTGGCCTTCCCGGCATCGCCCTACAGGAGACTTGGCGAGTAGCGAGCCCATCCCCCGCGCCACCGTGCAGCGGCGCG
>NW_012115821.1:19164380-19169451 GCF_000951035.1 Colobus angolensis palliatus | reverse complement strand
GCCTGCCCGCTCCCCTCCCCTGCCCCGCTAGGCGCTGGGCCGCTGCTGACTGTGAGGTTAGCAGTTAACCACACACACCAATAATAATAACACAACGAACAACTCAAGGTTCGAGGCTTGGCTCCTGACTCGAAGGCCTCTCAGTCTCCCTCCGCCACACAGTCCTCCGTGGAATTGTCACGGCTAATCCCATTTTAGAGATGACAAACTGAGGCGTGGCAAGGGCAATTAAGGTCGCAAGGCTGGTGGGTGCCAGGCTTGACCCCAGCCGACCAACCCCAGGCCCAAGAGATTGCAGGACTTTACTATTATTTTGAGACTGAGTTTCCCTCTTGTTGCCCAGGCTGGAGTGCAATGGCGCAATCTCGGCTCACCACAACCTCCGCCTCCCGAGTTCAAGCAATTCTCCTGCCTCAGCCTCCCGAGTAGCTGGGATTACAAGCATGGGCCACTGCGCCTAATTTTGTATTTTTAGTAGAGATGGGGTTTCTCCATGTTGGTCAGGCTGGTCTCGAACTCCTGACCTCAGGTGATCCTCCCACCTTGGCCTCCCAAAGTGCTGGGGTTACAGGTGTGAGCCACCGCACCCAGCCCTATTTTTTTTAATAATTTAAAAAAATTGTTTTTTCTTTGAGACTGGGTCACCCACAGTCACCCAGGCTGGAGTGCAGAGGAGTGATTACAGCTCCCTGCAGTCTCAGCCTCCTGGGCTCAAGTGATCCTTCTGCCTCAGCCTCAAAAGTAGCTGAGACCATAGGTACACACTACCATGCCCGGCTAATTTTTGTATGTTTTGTAGAGATGGGGTTTTACCACTTTACCCAGGCAGGTCTGAGACTCCTAGGCTCAAGCCATCTGCCCTCCTCTGCCTCCCAAAGTGCCGGATTACAGGCATGAGCTACCATGGCCAAACACTCAGGGCTTTAGAGCCCTGCACAGGGGATGGGGATTATTGAAAATGAGAGTAGGATAGTGGTAGCCATGACAATGCCAGGTGATGATAACTGAGAAATTACTAGGGGAAGACCCTTTACAAATTATTAGGGCCTAGAAACACTGCCGACTCTTAGGGAGATTACTGGGTTTGCTTCCAGGTCTGTAGGGACAGGGGTACCCACCACTACTGTTATCAGAACCCATGGTCCCCAGAGGGATGAGGCTCTCCAGAGTGGGATTAGGGAGGGGACTTTCTTTTTCTTTTTTTTTTTTTTTGGAGACGGAGTCTAGCTCTGTCGCCCAGGCTGGAGTGGCGCAATCTCGGCTCACTGCAAGCTCCGCCTCCCGGGTTTACGCCATTCTCCTGCCTCAGCCTCCCGAGTAGCTGGGACTACAGGCGCCCGCCATCTCGCCCGGCTAGTTTTTTGTATTTTTTTTAGTAGAGACGGGGTTTCACCGTGTAGCTCAGGATGGTCTCGATCTCCTGACCTCGTGATCCACCCATCTCGGCCTCCCAAAGTGCTGGGATTACAGGCTTGAGCCACCGCGCCCGGCCTAGGGAGGGGACTTTCATCACAGACACTGTTTCATTCAATCCTCCCACCACACTTGGCCAGTGAGGTACATACTGCCTACAATGCCTATTTTACAGAGGAAGAAGCTCCATTTGACAGAGGAAAGGTAAAGGCAAGACCCTCAAATGGGTGTCTGGGCAGGGAGCTAAAACCCTGAGAGGGCCAAGAGACACCAGTGGCCGCCCCGTGTCCTCTTTGTCCTCCCTGCATTGCCCATACTCAGAGAGCTCTGAGTCATGAGGCAATGGACTGAATTTGAGTGAGTCCCCCAGCTCACCTCCAGGTGCTCCTCTGTTGGCCTGACCCCCAGATGCCCAATCTGACCCTAAGTATGGCATCCCATGGCACCTGGCTCCCGCTGGCCCAGCCCGCAGAGGCTGGCCCTATGGTGTCTGGCTGGTGAGGACTACGGGCTAGGATTGGAGGGGGGCCCCAGAGTGTGCCACCCTCAGAGGCCTGGCAGGTGCCACCTCTGCCCTCAGGCTGCTCACTGTCTGGAAAAAGGACAAACCCTTGAAACCCTTTGAAAGCTCTGTGCCTTCCAACTCTGTGGCCCTTAGGACAGTGGCTCCCTAAGCGAGTGGCCTCAATTTCTTGATCTGCCTAACAGAACTCATCCTTATCACTCTGCACCCACTCTGGTCTCTGATAATGGCACAGAACTCACCATGGCTCTGGGGATCTAGGAGTAATGGAAATAAAATTGTCCCCTTCCCACCACCTGGGGCTCCAGGGACCTCAGGGCGGCTTCCTCTCCTCTTGAGGTTCCACATGAATGGGGCCTGTGATATTATGATACGCATATATGGGTCCCTGACTTAGAACTCCCCCAAACCCTTGTTATACCATTGGGGTGCTTTAGGCCTCAGGAACAGACCCCAGAAACAGTCTCTCAGGCCTTCTCCTAACCTCCTTTCACCTGCTTCTTTCTCTCCCCTGGCAGGATCTTCTCCTGCCGGTCTGTCTTGGAGCTGGCCATAAGTAAGTTCTCTCACCTACCTTGTGTAATTGTAGGTCATTAGACCCCCATGAGAAGGAGTTCTGTTCCATACCCGTGAGAAGGGAAGATCAAAGTGGGTGCAGAGTGATAAGGATGAGTCCCATTAGGCAGATGGGGAAATTGAGGCCATTCCCTTAGGGAACCTCTGTCCTAAGGGCCACAGAGTTGGAAGGCACAGAGCTTTCAAAGGGTTTCAAGGGTCTGCCCTTTCAGCAGACAGTGAGCTTCACAGAGAGGCCAAGAAGAGTAAGGACACACAGGTCTTGCTGGGTTTCCCCACTCAGTCAATTAGCATTAGATCATATACTTTTGGTCTAATCACATTTCCACAAGGCTGTCAATCATGTGTATCCAATGAAACGTCCATGAAAGGCTCAAGAGGACGGGGTTCAGGAGCTTCTGGACAGTGGAACACATGGAGGCTCACAGGAAGGTGAACAAGAACTCATCCACGTGCTGGGAGGTGGCACATTCCAGCTCCATGGAGACAACTGCTCCTTCACTAGGGACCTTTCCAGGCCTCCGTCTGTGTATCTCTTTGCCTAGCTGTTTGTCTCCTTTAAAATATCCCTTGTAACTAACCGATAAATGTGCTTTCCTGAGTTTTGAGAGCTGCTCTAGCAAATTAATTGAACCCAAAGAGGGAGTGGTGGGAACCCCAACTTGAAGCTGGTCAGTCCCGATCTTGGGACTCACGGGAAGGAGGAGGTGGTTTTGGAGGACTAAATCCCCAACCTGTGGTTTCTGAGGCTATCTCCAGGTAATGAGCATCAGAATGGAATAGAGTTGGAGGACACTCAGCTGGTGTCGCTGCAGAAGTGCTTGCTTGCTTGGTGCATGGGGAGAAACCCCCACACATTTGATCACAGAAGTCTTTTGTGTTAATTGTTGTGGTGTGAGAACAGAGGAAAAACAGAGTTTGAGTGTTTTGCCTTTCACAGGGCCCAAGAGTTCAGCCTTGTTTCAAGAGCTCTTGGTCTTCCCAAAGGCCAGCTTCAGAAACAGAATCCTAGGCTAGCTGGGGGTGTTGCTAGAACCCAGTTTGTCCAGGGTGGTTCCCTTGTCCCCAGGTCCCAGGGTCTTTATTCAAACCCTCACACCTCTGAAGTCACACGGCACTTGGAAGAAAGTCCTGGAAACCTGTCTGGCTTCCAGCTAAATCTGGCTCCCTGCTGCCCTCACACCCCATCCTCTCTCAGCCCCCTGTTCACCTTCCCCATGGCTGCCAGAGAACTCTTCCTCCCCAGTTTAACTCCCATGTTGTCCTTCCTCCACCCTTTGGATAAAAATCAGGTCCCCCAGCCCCACCCATCTCAGCCACACTGACCTTGAATTCCTTAAAAAACACCAAACCCTCTCCCTCCTAGAGGTTTTGCACAGGCTACTCCCTGAGCCAGCAGAGCCCTTCCTGAGGCTCCTCACATGCCTGGGTCTAGAGCCATCACACTGCCTGTCTTGGTCTCTGCAGGGCTCTCTGCCTATCTGCATGGTCTTTTGTCAGCTCCAGGAGAGCCAGGATACAGTCTTTTGTCCCTGGCTCTATCCCCAGGGACTACAACTGAGTCTCATATACAATAGGTGCTCAATGAATGCCTGCAGAATGAAAGCATGAATGTCAAATGATGTGCCCGAGGACACAGAGCCAGCAAGTGCCAGGGCTGCCCCCAAGCAGAGAAGGCATCAGGGAGGCCTCAGGGGCGGGAATCTGGCCACTCAGACTGGTGTCCTTCATTCCGACCTTTCCAGAAACCGAGACACAAAGGGTAGAAAGTGGCAGAAATGTCCTACTGCTGGCATCAGGTGCCAGCAGAGGCCACAGTGACCTGAGAGCAGAGCCACATGCTGGAATCTGAGCTGTCCCCCAGGACCTGTGCAGCACTAGGGAGAAGGTCACCCTTAGAGGAGCCAGGACAGTGTGAGTCCCCACGTAAGAGTCCCCCACAGCCACTCCCCAGGGATCTCCAGTATCACTAAAAGGGACCTGGGGGTGCCATACCACCCAGTATTGTTACTGGGCAATGGCTTTGATCACCGAGACAGTGCTGATGGATTGTAGTGGCTGCCTAGAGTGGAATGTGGAGCAGAGAGTTCTGAATTGCCCTTCAGCCTGAAATGCCAGGACTGGTCTAACCATACTGGGCAGGGTCACCTGGCATAAGAGACTGGCAGTATCGGGAAGTCATGTCCCACCTTTTCATGTCCCCTGTATTTTGGGGACCCAGAGGGGGCTGCACTTGGGCCGGGCATGAGGAATCCCAGATTGCAGGAACTGTTTGACACACACACACTCACACACACAGATGATGCTCACACACCCTCTTACATGTTTGTTGTTGTTAAGAGATAAGGTCTCACTATGTTGCCCAGGCTGGAACTCCTGGGCTCAAGTGATCCTCTTGTCTCGGCCACCCAAAGTGCTGGGATTACAGGCATGAGCCACTGCACCAGGCCCGTGATACGTTGTTAATGGGGGTAAAAGCAAGGTAGAGAACAGCAGATAGAGGGTGATCCTATTTCTGTCAAAAATAAATAAAAGCACACATGTGCCTTTGTGCACTTG
>NW_012115821.1:19157933-19163572 GCF_000951035.1 Colobus angolensis palliatus | reverse complement strand
AAAAAAAAAAAAAAGCATTTGTTCCATGCTACTGTGCAAAACAGAAAAGTGCTGCTGCTGGCCACCTGGTCGTGGTTTTGCCATCACCGATCCTCTGATTTCACTCATCAATTCATTTACCAGGGTCTATGCGTTGGGCACAAGTGCTGGATGCCCCAGCAGCACGTGTTTATGCCGCACTGTCCTGTGATTTGTATAAACAATTGCCTGCTAAGATTGTTGATCAGGGAAGGTGCCAAGGAGTTGTCATCAGGGAAGGTGACAACCAGTTTTGAAATAACAGAATTTTCTGTAACAAAACTGTGCCTGTGTCTAGCTGGCATGGGTGAAGAGGGAATTGAGGAAATACATTCATTTCCATATGTATTCTTTTTATGTTAATTTCATTTAATTTTATTTTTGTAGAGACAAGCTTTCACCATGTTGACCAGGCTGGTCTCAAACTCCTGACCTCAAGTGATCCACCTACCTTGGCCTCCCAGAACTTTGGCCACCGTGCCCGGCCAACTCTTAAACCCAAGCTGGAGTGCAGTGGTATGAACACAGATCATTGCAGCCTTGACCTCCTGGGCGTAAGTGATCTTCCCACCTCGGCCTCCCGAGTAGCTGGGACTATAGGTGCACACCACCACATCTGGCTTTGTGTGTGTGTGTATGTGTTTTTGGTAGAGATGGGTTTTGTCATGTTGCCCAGGCTGGTCTTAAACTCCTGAGCTCAAGTGATTCGCCCACCTCTGCCTGCCCAAGGGCTGGGATTATAGACGTGAGCCACTGCAGCTGGCTCCTGCACAGACATTATGTGGGAGAGTAGCATGCTTCTCAGGGATGTATGGAGAGGTTTCAGAGGGAAGACCAGAGGTCCTCTATGGGGCATTTTGGGAATTTGTGTACCTGTGCCCAGGCATTTCCATATTAAAGAAAAAAATTTTTTACAGAGTCTTATTATGCTGCCCATGCTGGACTTGAACTTTTGGGCTCAAGCAGTCCTCCTGCCTCAGCCTCCTGAGTAGCTGGGACTACAGGTGCACGCCACCACGCCTGGCTAATTTTTGTATTTTTAGTAGAGATGGGGTTTCACCATATTGGCCAGACTTGTCTCGAACTCCTGACCTTGTGATCTGCCCGCCTCGGCCTTCCAAAGTGCTGGGATTATAGGCGTGAGCCACCGCACCAGGCCTGTTGTTGTATCTTTTTCACCTGAAGCATCCTAGTGGGTGCAAAGTGTTATCTCATCATGGTGGTTTGGTCACTTATTGCTTTTTAAAAAATATACAAGTAACACATATTCTGTGTAGAAAATTTGGAAGTTTAACAAAAATACTGTGATTGTCAGTTTTATGTGTCAATTTGGCTGGACTATAATACCCAGTTATTCAATCACACACTAACCTAGGTGTTTCTTTTATTTATTTATTTAGAGGCAGAGTCTCACTCAGTTGCCCAGGCCAGAGTGCAGTGGTGCGATCTCGGCTCACTGCAACCTCCACCTCCTGGGTTCAAGTGATTCTCCTGCCTCAGCCTCCCAGTAGCTGGGAGTACAGGTGCCTGCCACCATGCCTGGCTAATTTTTTTAAATTTTTAGTAGAGATGGGGTTTTACCATGTAGGCCAGGCTGGTCTCGAACTCCTGACCTCATGATGCACCCACCTTGGCCTCCCAAAGTGCTTGGATTACAGGCGTGAGCCATTGCGCCTGGCCCAATATTTTATTTTATTCATTTTTTTTTTGGAGATGGGGTCTCTGTCACCCAGGCTGGAGTGTAGTGGTGCAATCTCGCTCACTGCATAACCTCTGCCTCCTGGGTTCAAGTGATTCTCCTGTCTCAGCCTTTCGAGTAGCTGTGACACAGGCGTGTGCCACCATGCCCAGCTAATTTTTGTATTTTTAGTAGAGATGGGTTTTTGTCATGTTGGCCAGGCTGGTCTTGAACTCCTGACCTCAAGCCATCCGCCTGTCTCCATCAACATTTAAAAAAAAGATGTTAATGCTTCACAGGTTGTGCATCTTTCCCCATGTGAGTCCACATTCTTTTCTACCCTAGGATTACTACCGGCACAGAGGAAGGTTAACCACTGTCCCCCTTTGGTTGGATGTTTGCAATGCTTCTGCTTTTATACTGCAACAAACAATACTTGTACTTTCCCTCCATCTAGCACTGTGCTTCCAGGAGAGAGGGGTTTTCTTCTGGTTGCCCTTGCAGGCATGACTGTGCTTGTCCCAGTCCAATCCCAGTGCCAGACTGGATCGTTGGCCCTCTAACTCACCCTAGAAGGCCTGGGGCTGGAGAGGCCTGGAACTACTCGGAGGTAAGTGCCAGTGTGAGGCCAACCAAGCCCTTCCAGACCTGCTTTCCTTTCCTTGTGCATAAAGAAAACATGCCGAGTCATTGTAACTTGCATTTTTTGAGTAGTGCGGTCAGGCCCTGTGTGGCACTGCCGTAGGCCTGGGTACCTCCTAGTGCGAGGAGCAGGAGCTGCTTTCTGCAACGCCCTACTGTCCCTGTCAACTCCTGCCCAGGGGCACTGGACAGGCTGGGCTGGGCAGGGGCGGTGCCGGTGACAGGACACTCTTAGGGGCTCCTCCTGCACAGTCTGCAGGACGCAGTAGGGAGAGATCTTCATCCTTGCCCCCTTTTCTGGTACCTCTTGGGTTTCCCTGAGCAAGGCTGCGGTGGTGGAGGGAGCTATTTTGTTCCAGTGGGTATTAAACATTAAAGCTTTTGTTTTGTGTCATGGGGAGATTAAGTTGATTTTCTCCTGGGCTGGTTGTTGAATAGCTGAGAGTGAAACTGGCTTCCTAGAGTAAGACTAAAGAGCTCCAGAGAGGGGCTCACAGAGGGATTGCTCAACCACTGCGAGCCACAGCTCCTCCTGGAAAACCTGAAACCACCACCAGCACCTCCCTCGTAAGGTCACCGGAGAAAGTGAGTGAGGAGATATGTCACTTCCCGAACCAGGATTCCTTGGCCCCCAGACACATGAGTTTTACTCTCTTTCTTCCCATCCCTGCCTCCAGAATTAGCAAGGGCACCCAGTCAGCTATCCTGTTCTAGTGACTTGGACAAGACATTTAAAAAGCATTTGTCAGTCCGGGCGCGGTGGCTCACGCCTGTAATTCCAGCACTTTGGGAGGCCGAGGTGTGCGGATCACAAGGTCAGGAGTTTGAGACCAGTCTGGCCAATATGGTGAAACCCCGTCTCTAATAAAAATACAAAAATTAGCTGGGTGTGGTGGTGGGCGCCTGTAGTTCCAGTTACTCGGGAGGCTGAGGCAGGAGAATCGCTTGAACCTGGGAGGCGGAGATTGCAGTGAGCTGAGATGGCACCACTGTACTCCAGCCTGGGTGACAGAGTGAGACTCTTTAAAAAAAAAAAAAAAAAGTTCCATTGTCAGGATCACGTAAAACCACTTTCCTCCTACACTTTCTCAATAGCATTTCAAAATTCTTCAAAGAAACCGTTTTTACTAGCTGTGCATTGTCCCATCATAGGGCCGTGTCCTCACCTGTTAACCATTCCTTAGGACTGAGTGCTCAGACCCCTTCCGGCTGTTAATCATTGGATATTGCCCGCAGTTAACATTTTCGTGCCTAAATCTTGTCCTCCTGGTGAGTTATCTCCTGAACCAGAGCCCTCAGCAGGTGTTGAGAGGAGGGTGGCAGCTTTGCCAGAGATCTGGGTACATATTTGGCAGAGGGCTAACCAGAAAGTCTGGTTCTGCCACTCATCACCTTTGCTTCCAACTGGCAAGGTCCTATTGTGGGATTGGCAGAGTGAGAAGAGAGAGGGAGCCCGAAACCTGCATGGCCTTCAGTGGAGCCCTTTCTCTGCTCCTGTTTCATCACATCTGTAAAGAGGCTTATTCTTGCTACATGCAGAGGTTGAATTCTCCCCTTGTGCCAGGCCTCGTGTGCTGAGTCAGAGCCCCCTGGGGCCGTTCTCTGTCTGGGAAAAGCAAATCCAACTAGGTTTAGTAGGGCTGGAAGATTTCCAATAGTTTTCAGGTCATAGATCCATAAACTTTTTTGGGTAATTGTGTGTAGGGGGTGGGAGTGTATTGGACCCCTCTGGCCAGTAGCAAAGGGAAGTGCAATGAGAGGAGAGAATTCTGAGATGAGTTTTGCAAATCACTTTCACCAGGATGTCTGCAAACTCCAGGTTCATGGGACTGGGCAAGAGCCCCATGAGAGGCTCTTGGGTGTGGTGGCGCATGCCTGTAGTCCCAGCTACTCAGGAGGCTTTCCCATGAGAGGGAAACAAAAGGGAGGAAAGGGAGCCTGGAGACAGGAGAAAAATGTACCAGCTCCTCGACTCTGCTGGGAGCCAGCCCACCCAAGTACAAAAGACTTTTCCCTCTTTTTCCTTTCACATTTATTGCCTCTATCTCTCCCTTTTTGAGACAGGGTCTCACTCCATTGCCTAGGCTGGAGTGCAGTGGCACGATCTCAGCTCACTGCAACCTCCACCTCCCGGGTTCAAGTGATCTTCCTACCTCAGCCTCCCGAGTAGCTGGGACCACAAGTGTGTGCCATCATGTCCTACTAATCGTTTTGTAGAGATGGGGTTTTGCTGTGTTGCCCAGGCTGGTCCCAAACTCCTGGGCTCAAGCAATCCACCCACCTTGGACTCTCAAAGTGCTGGGATTATAGGTATGAGCCACTGTACCTAGCTTTTTTTTTTTTTATCATCACACTTTTTATCTCATTTTGTGATAAAATGAACACACCCTGAAATCTACCCTCCCTTAAAAGTGTATAATTCAATGATTTTTGATGTTGAGGGATAGAGAAAAAAATTAAAGTTTTTTTTTTCTTTTTTTTAAATTCTCATATAGTCACTACAAAACAGAATGCTTCTGTGGCCCCTGGTCACCAAAATGTGTGAGGATTTCTCCCCACTAAGCAATCCTGCAGTGAACACCAGCAGCGTGTCCTCTAATTCAACTCAATTCTGACACTGTCTATCTGGAGATAGTGTCAGATCCCACAGACTGAGGGCTCAGGCCCATAAGACTGTCCCCTACTTCAGATGCCAATCACAGTCTTGGCCTCGGCAACTTCCAAGGAACTTACTATAAATTGAAGTTCCCAAGATCCCTTCCCCGGTTCAATTAACTTGCTAGAGTGGCTCACAGAACTCAGGGAAACATTTTACTTATATTGACCCGTTTATTATAAAGGATATTACAAAGGAATCAGAAAAATAGCCAGATGAGGAGACAGATAGGATAAGGTATGTGGGGAGAGGGAGCTGAAAGTTGCAGACCTCTAATCCTCTAATTACTTGGTCTTTCTGGTAACTGCCCCATCCTGAGCCTATCTAGAGGCCTCACCCTAAGTCACTGTGTTAACATAAACTCAGGCGTGATCAAAGAGTGGCTTGTGAGTAACAAAAGACATGCCTTCTGCTAAGGAAATTCCAAGGGTTTTTAGCTCTGTGACAGGAACTAGGGACAAATACTAAATATATTTCATCAAGATATGGAAGCAGGTTGGGTGTAGTGGCTAATGCCTGTAATCCCAGCACTTTGGGATGCAGAGGCAGGAAGATCACTTGAGGCCAGGAGTTCAAGGCCAGCCTGGCCAACATGGCAAAACCCCATCTCTACTAAAAATACAAAAATTAGCCGGGCATGGTGGC
>NW_012115821.1:19142561-19151065 GCF_000951035.1 Colobus angolensis palliatus | reverse complement strand
GTGCACCACCACACCCAGCTAATTTTTGTATTTTTAGTAGAGACGGGGTTTCACCATGTTGGCCAGGCTGGTCTCGAATGACTGACCTCAAGTGATCTGCCCACCTCAGCCTCCCAGAGTGCTGGGATTACAGGCATGAGCCACTGTACCTGGTCACCTGAGAGTTCTTTAGAAGTCTACCCATATGAGGCCAGGCACGATGGATCATGCCTGTAATCCAGCACTTTGGGAGGCCGAGGCAGGTGGATCACTTGAGGTCAGGAGTTTGAGACCAGCCTGGCAAACATGGTGAAACCCCGTTGCTACTAAAAATACAAAAAAAATTCAGCTGGGTGTGGTGGCAAACGCCTGTAGTTCTAACTACTCAAGAGGCTGAGCCACGAAAATTGCTTGAACCTAGGAGGCGGAGGTTGCAGTGAGCCGAGGTTGTGCCACTGCACTCCAACCTGGGTGATAGAGTGAGACTCTGGAAAAAAAAAAAGAAGTCTACCCATATGAGTCACAATGTGTGGCTACTAGGAAGGAAGTATTTAATAGGTACCAGGACTCAGAAGCTTCAGATCTAATAATCCATATGGCCTGTGATCCAGCTGCCTGGGAATAGGCTGTGATGGTTAATTATATGTGTCAACCTGACTGAGCCACAGGGTGCCTACACAGGTGGTTCAACATGATTTCTGGGTATGCATGCCTTCAAGGGTGTTTCTGGGAGACATTAGCCTTTGAATGGGTGGACTGAGCAAAACAGACCTGCCCTCAGCAGTGTGGTTGAGCACCTTGCAATCTGTTGAAGGCCTGAATGTTAGTGTAAACCCTGGAAATTTGAGTCAGGTCTCAGTTAATTTAGAAAGTTTATTTTGCCAAGGTTGAGGAACATGTGCCTGTGACACAGCCTCAGGAAGTCCTGGACACGTGTCCAAGGTGGTCAGTGCACAGCTTGGTTTTATACATTTTAGGGAGACATGAGACATCAGTGTATGTAAGAAGCACAGTATGTTTGGCTGGGCGCGGTGGCTCATGCCTGTAATCCCAGCACTTTGGGAGGCCGAGGTGGGCGGATCATGAGGTCAGGAGTTCGAGACCAGCCTGGTCAATAGGGTGAAACCCCGTCTCTACTAAATGTACAAAAATTGGCGTGGTGGCGTGTGCCTGTAGTCCCAGCTACTCAGGAGGCTAGGCAAAAGAATTGCTTGAACTTGGGAGGCAGAGGTTGCAGTGAGCCGAGATTGTACCACTGCACTCTAGCCTGGGTGATAGAGTGAGACTCCATCTCAAAAAAAAAAAAAAAAAAGAAGTACACTGGTTCCATTCAGAAAACTTGAAGCAAGGAGTGGGTTTCTAGGTCATAGGTAGGTGAGAGAAAAATGACTGCATTCTTTGAGCTTCTGATAAGCCTTTCCAAAGGAGGCAATCAGAATATGCTTCTCAGTGAGCAAAAGGATGACTTTGAATAGAATGGGAGGCAGATTTGTCTTGAGCGGTTACCAGGAGGATCCCCTGAGTTCCTCCAGCCTGGGCAACATAGACAGACCCCATCTCTAATAAATAAATAAGAATGAATTAACTCTGCCTGACTGCACTGAGATATTCATCTTTTGCCTTCAGTGCTCCTGGTTCTCAGGCCTTCAGACCCGGTCTGGAATCTAGACCACTGGGTTTCCTGGTCTCCAGTTTGCAGACAGCAGACAGTGGGAATTCTCAGCCTGTAAAACCATGTGAGCCAATGTCTTTTTATTTTTATTTTTTTTGAGATGGAGTTTCACTGTTGTTGCCCACGCTGGAGGGCAATGGCACAATCTCGGCTCACTGCAACCTCCACCTCCCAGGTTCAAGCGATTCTTCTGCCTCAGCCTCCCGAGTAGCTGGGATTACAGGTGTGCACCACCACACCCGGCTAATTTTTGTATTTTTAGTAGAGATGGGGTTTCACCATTTTGGTCAGGCTGGTCTTGAACTCCTGACCTCGGGTGATCCATCCGCCTTGGCCTCCCAAAGTGCTGGGATTACAGGCATGAACCACAGCGCCTAGCTCTTAAAATATCTTATTGTAGGCTGGGCATGGTGGCTCACACCTATAATCCCAGCACTTTGGGAGCTGAGGCGGGCAGATCACCTGAGGTCAGGAGTTTGAGATCAGCCAGGCTAACGTGGCAAAACCCTGTCTTTACTAAAAAATACAAAAATTAGCTGGGCGTGGTGGTGCAGACCTGTAGTCCCAGCTACTTGGGAGGCTGAGGCACGAGAATCACTGGAACCTGGGAGAGGGGTGGAGTTGTAGTGAGCTGAGATCACACTACTGCCCTCCAGCCTGGGCAAGAGAGAGAGACTCTGTCTCAAAACCAAAACAGAAAGCTATCTATCTGTCTAATCTATCTATATCATCTATCATCTATCATGTATCTTATTGTATTGTACTCACCCTTCTTTTATGATGATATGAGATGGTATGGTGCCTACGGGATGATAAGTGAGGTGATGACGTAGGCATTGTGATACAGCATTAGGCTACTGTTGACCTTCTGTATTCCTGAAATCTGTGTAACCATCCCTTTCTTGCAGTAAATAGCTTGGTGTCCCCATTTAAAGGTATCTTGCAAGTCTCTGGATAGGCTCAATGCTTTCTGGTGCAACATATTGCTGTCAATCAGAACACATTTTCTGTTCATGTCTTCCACCATATTTAATGCTTTTTCCATCTTTTGTTTTGAGACAGGGTCTTTAGCACCCAGGCTGGAGTGCAGTGGCACAATCATGGCTCACTGCAGCCTCCACCTCCTGGGCTAAAGCGATCTTCCCACTTTAGCCTCCTGAATAGCTGGGACTATAGGCACAAGCCACCATGCCCAACTAATTTTTAATTTTTTTGTAGAGATAGGGTCTTACTCTGTTGCCCAGGCTAGTCTTGAACTCCTGGGCTTAAGCGATCCTCCCTCTTTGGCCTCCCAAAGTGCTGGGAGTACACGTGTGAGCCACCACACCCAGCCACCTCTTCCATCTTATCACACACCATGGCTATAACTTGCAGTTTAAAGTACAACAGCAGGCCAGGCATGGTGGTTCAACACCTGAAATCCCAGCACTTTGGGAGGCTGAGGTAGGCAGATCACTTGAGGTCAGGAGTTCGAGACCAGCCTGGCCAACATGGCAAAACCCCATCTCTACAAAAAATGCAAAAATTAGCCCGGTGGGCAGCACATGCCTGCAGTCCCAGCTACTCAGGAGGCTGAGGCACGATAATTGCTTGAACCCAGGAGGCAGAGGTTGCAGTGAGCCGAGATTAGGCCACTGCACTTCAGCCTGGGCGGATGATCTTCTGTGTCGAAAAAAAAAAAAAAAAAGCAACGGCAAAACTGGAGCAAAGTTTTTCTTCGTAATTTTACGGATGCAAAGTTCATTTTTATGTTGATCTCAGCAACCTCAGATGTGACTTTTCTTTTTTTGTTTTTTTTTGAGACGGAGTTTTGCTCTTATTGCCCAGGCTGGAGTGCAATGGCATGATCTTGGCTCACTGCAACCTGTGCCTCCCGGGTTCAAGCAATTCTCCTACCTCAGTCTCCCCAGTAGCTGGGATTACAGGCATATGCCACTACACCTGGCTAATTTTGTATTTTTAATAGAGACGAGGTTTCTCCATGTTGGTCAGGCTGTTCTTGAACTACCGACCTCAGGTGATCCACCTGCCTCAGCCTCCCAAAGAGCTGGGATTACAGGTGTGAGCCACTGTGCCCAGCCAGATGTGACTTTTGTTTCCTTAAAAGGTTGAGAACTTTAACTTTTCACTTAAAGGAAGCACTTTATGGCCTCTCTGAGGCATACCCGACTTGCCACATCACTACTCTTGCACTTTGGGGCCATTATTAAATAAGGGTTTCTTGAACACAGGCATTGTAATACCCCAAAAGTTGCTCTGATAACTGAGATGGCTACTAAGTGGTTAACTGGTGGGCAGCATATATAGCGTGGATTTGCTGGGCAAAGGATGATTTGCAGCCCAGGTGAGATGGCAAATGATCTCATCATGCTTCTCAGAACAGCATCAAACTTAAAATGGTTTACTTCGGGAATTTTGTATTTAATATTTTCAGACCTGGGTTGACTGTGGGTAACTGAAACCTAGATGGTATAGCCAACTACACACCTAGGCTACATGCATGGTACAGCCTATGGCTCCTAGGCTGCAAACCTGTACAGCACGTGACTGAACTGAATACCATAGGCAACTATAACACAAGGATAAGCATACGTGTATCTAAAAATAGAAAAGGTCGGATAAAAATAGGGTTATAACTCCATGGGGCCACTGTCATAGATGTGGTCCATTGTTGACTGAAATATCACATGGTATGTACCTCTATCTTCTATCAGATCTGTTTCTCTGGAGAACCCTGACAATACAGGCTGGAAACAAGTAGATAACAGTTTTCTTTCTTTTTTCTTTCTGTGTCAGACAGGTAATCTGCCGACATTGCAACAATGTTTCCGGATGGCACATCTCACACCTGTGTGTGAACACCTAATCCTCATGCTTATGAACTACATAAGGAGCTGGTAACAGTTTTGTCAGTTCTGGTTTTTTGCCTCATCCCATTTCACCAGTATGGCACTGCAAAAGTGTAGCAACTCATTCAAAAGTTCCTATTTCTACAAATTAAATAAAAACACAATTAAATTTTAGTAGGTGCTAAAACTTGGTTTTGAAATTTTATTAAAAAAATATATTTGCAAACATATAAAATTTAGGATGAAAAACGCTCATTTTAAAACATGTAATAACTTAATATTTGCAAACATACACAGATGGTATAAAATCCATACCATTAAAAATGTTAATGATACAGTATTGCGCTCATGGAACAAAAACCTTGCTGTAATTCCAGAGCTTCTCGTCCCCACATTTCAGGGAGCTGAGAATCTGGTACAATGAAAGTCATGAGAGCCACATGGCCAAAGCAGTAATACAGAATAAAAAACCATTTAGAACACATATTTTAAAAACATGTTTCTTAAGGAATCACACGGATAAAAAGGAAACACAATCCTGCATTTTCCCCACTTTGAAGTGATTGATATTGCATCTTAGCATTTTAAATGAAGGTGTCAAATACAAAACAGAGGGAATCACTGCACACATCTGCTGAATTTGCTGAAAAACAGGCTCCTCGAGGCCCTGGTCCACTCGGAAATGTTCTCAAGCACAGCTGTAAAAAAGCCTAGTATAAGCTGCTTGACTGTGCTCAGATCTTAGCATTTTAGAGACTTGAAAACAGAGAGCACTATTGGTTCCAGAAGGTACGCTGAACGCAATTGAAGAAAACCGAAGGGAGGCAAGAAAGAAACACGTGCTCTGCAGCTAATGTGCAGCCAGGATGCAGGATGCGCACCCCGTGATTCCTCAGTTCTCCTCACTCACATGGGCTGAGCCCACTCGTGCCTGTGCCACCTCTCATTCCTCTCAGAGTTACAGTATGATGGCTGATTTTGATTTTTGAGCGGTTAGGCACCTTCAATTCCATGTTGCATTATTAGTAATACAATGGCAGTTAGGGCCTCTACTACGGAAACGAGAAAATTTCAAACTACATTCTTTGGGGGAGGAGAGTAATAAAGCTGCATGGTTTAAAAATTTACCTAGTAGTGGATGATAGGGTTTATATAATTTCTACAAGAAAACATAAGCCAGGAAAAGAACAAATGCTTGACATGCAAAATCTGGTTAGACATATACTAAACTAAGCTTGTGTGTGCCCCTGTAGATAGGGGCCCAGCTTGACTTCTTTTTTTTTCTTTTTCTTTGTTTTTGAAATCGAGTCTCACTCTGTCACCCAGGCTGGAGTGCAGTCACTCGTACTTGGCTCACTGCAACCTCTGCCTCCCGGGTTCAAGTGATTCTCCTGCCTCAGCCTCCTGAGTAGCTGGGATTACAGGCGTGCGCCACCACGCCCAGCTAATTTTTGTATTTTTAGTAGAGACAAGGTTTCACCATGTTGGTCAGGCTGGGACTTGGGTTCTTAATAAAATATCACTCTCTGTGATGGCTACAACTAAGCCTCTGAAGGTGAGCTGTGGACATATCACATGTGGACAGCATGAAATGCTTCTGACACGGAGAGTGACTTGCAAAACTTGAATTCAAAGTCAAGCAGGCCAAATCTCATACCTTTCGAATCCCGGGAGGGACACAATGAAGAAGAGCTTCTGTCTTAAGGGAACAAGGCTGTCTGGGAGGCGTGAGAGTCCATTGAAAGACAACACATTAACTACAACAAAAAGAAGAGCAGCACCACCCACCAGTGGTGCCCCAGACACACCTCTCCTCCAAGCTCCGGGCTGCTCCTCTTGGAGCCCACACTTAGACCCTGGGGGTGGGGGTGGGCACAAAAATAGAGTGGTCTAAATGCAGGTCTCCTGGGGTTCTGCGAAATCTAGCCAGAAGCATCTCCATCTCGGTGTCCATTTCGATTCAACTAAACTTCCAGTAAAGACACTGCAGCAATGTAAACATGCAACCTAAGCTAGCATGAGGTTCTAGATAGTAAGCCTGAACTAGGAATAAGGCAACTGAACTGTGACTTTCGGGCCAGGGTCATCCAACTGCAATTATCCAGGCTTGGCCTGGCTTCTCTAGAGAGTCATTCTGGCCTGAACTTCCTGGTAATCGTGACATGAACTTCTGGCTTCTGAATTTTAAGTAAATGCTTTGAATATACAAATTTGGGAGGTGAAACAGGTTTACCCTTTTCAAATCTTCATGACTTGGGCACTTAAGTTTACTTTCATACTAAGGAAGCCTTATCATAGATTCTCTTTACTGTCTATCATATCCATTCCTAGCATTAAAGGTGAAAATTAATATGATCACAGACTCTCTTTAGGATATTCTCTCTTAACTCTCTCATAATATTACATACTCAAAAGCATAATTTCAATTCAAGAATCCCTTGATTTGTCTGTTCACCAAAGCCCACTGAGACCACATTTGGGGTGCAATCACACCTACTGGTGCGTCCACTTTATGGAAGTCACATGGCTCCCTGGACACCATGTCTCGGTGTCAGCAACACTCTGTATCCTACTATAGCTTTCTCATTCCCAGATGATGCATAAGCAATTCATTTTTGGTTGCTTAATTTACACACTATCTGTGAAAATAAACTATTCATAAGTGAGCATGAAAACTTATAAGCTTCCCTGAATTCTGCACAATTCACACATAATTAGGTAGACAGCAATAGAAGACACTAAAATGAGAAGCAGAAACCCTGTCCAGGAAGCATGTTTAGATCAACAAAAGCCAATCATTCTTTATGCTAAAAACTAAGACCAAACTAAAACAAGTATGTAATTCACAAGTAATCTTCTAGAATTTCAGCTAGAAAAAAATAATCTATGGACTTATGATTGAGTTACCATTAAAGCTTAAATGATTGTTCCCAAGGAACCATCATATCTGTCAGCATTATTCACAGCTAATCCTTATGCTAGCTGGTTGAGCCAATTGGGTTTTTACCCCATCATTAAATAGTGCTCATAAAAAGTAAGCAGTGCATCTTAATTGGTTAAATACTACAAAATGACCTGTATCATAGAAACGAAGACACTTTCATTCAAAGAATATCTTAAAATTACTATTGCTGAAATAAATCAAAATCTACATTAAAATATTACTAAACACCATTACATGCTATAAAAGAATAAATAGAAATCATGGCAGATCAATAGCAGCATAACAAAGCTTCTTTACATATTTTCACACTTTGGGCTGGGAAAGTACTCACAGCCTAGGAATACATTGGTAGAGTTCGGAATCACATTTTCTTTTAACTCCATAGTTCTACAACAAAATAAGGGCAGTGTGAATAACAGCTCCCTTTTCTGCATAGCTTTAAAACTATTCTCAGTACACTCAAGGAAAGGAACCAGGATGGCTTTGTCAGATTGGTCCACAGGTCCTTTTGTCAAAGTGTTAAGGAAAACAATCAACAATGACAGAAAAGGAAAATAAGGCTGTGTTTCACACACAAACTTAGCATTTTCAGAACCACTGGAGAGTTCAACCTAAAATGAAGATCTGATAGGATGTGGGCATTCCCAGTCCCAGCCTTCCTTCAAAGGTGTGACATGCCTGTGTCAGAGCCTGACAGCGCCCTATTCAAACGGTAATGCTGCACTGGGGGCCTGCTGCGGGGCAGGACTGGGGCACTTAAAAACAAAACGCTATTAAGAAATTTCACAACTTTTAAGGCCCAAACGGGGCATTCATATAAAATATATTTCACTTGAGGAAATAATTCCCAATTTGCCGCCTTAAATTCTGGTCCTAAAAGCTCGAAGCTACTTTGCAGAGCTGCCTTCTACTCTGTTTAGAACTTGACTGTCAGCCCAAAGCCTGTTTCTATGGGGTAGGCTGGGGCAAGCTGGGGGGGGCCAGGCTGAACTTCTGCTGTGAGGCTGGTGACTACTCCTCTGTAAGTCCTTGAAAGTGAAAGCGAGCTGAGAATCAGATT
>NW_012115821.1:19128164-19142511 GCF_000951035.1 Colobus angolensis palliatus | reverse complement strand
TCACTTGAGGAAATAATTCCCAATTTGCCGCCTTAAATTCTGGTCCTAAAAGCTCGGAGCTACTTTGCAGAGCTGCCTTCTACTCTGTTTAGAACCTGACTGTCAGCCCAAAGCCTGTTTCTATGGGGTAGGCTGGGGCAAGCTGGGGGGGCCAGGCTGAACTTCTGCTGTGAGGCTGGTGACTACTCCTCTGTAAGTCCTTGAAAGTGAAAGCGAGCTGAGAATCAGATTCCTTATTCCACAGCCTTGCTCCTAGCTGATGAAAACACCCATGTAACTTAACACAATGATTTTTTTTTTTTTTTGTCAAAACAAAGGTCTGCTGGTGATGCTTCACAGTGAAACCTCCATTATCACTGAGAATGTCACTTAGAAAACATTCTTAAGAAATGAGTCTCTTTCTCATAGGCTCAATTTCAGGATTCTCAAACTCGATGTTCTGCTCAGAAGTTTCCATGATGAAGCCTATTTGTCTCTGAGGTTAGCACTCTGCCTTTAGACTTCCTCTGCTCCAGTCACAGGTTGTTGTTGTCTTTGTTCTTGGTCAGCACCTGCAAGTAGACTTCATGAAGTGTACTGAGGAAGCTGGAATCATTCTAGAAGAGATGGGAAAGGTTAAGGATACGAATGCCACATTTACCTCAACAGATTTTACTTCCTTGGTAACAGTTTAGGAAAAAAAATTGTATAAATGATTTGTATAACTGATAATCCCACCATCCAGAGACAATCATGATTAATATATTGAGTTCGCGCAGATATTTCTCCACCAGGACGGTGTGCTTGAAAAAAGAGAAACAGTACTCCCAGTCTGTTTTTTTTTCTGCCCGCCCCGGTCTCCCAAAGTGCTGGGATTACAGGTGTGAGCCACTTTGCCCGGCCTCCAGCTAGTCTTTTGAATTTACTTTATGAACTGATTCTGTAGGAGGAATGTATACAATTTATTTTATTAAGTAATGAAAAATCAAAGATAAAATTGGTATCCTACATACCTTTATGAGATGTATTAATGTATCCTGGAGCTGAGACTTGCTGAGAATAATGGAAGGCTTTCTCTGACTTTCTGGTGTTCCAATAGTTAGAGGAGAAGGAGAGCTGGCTTTCCTCTCAAGATCTGAAGACCTTGTAACTGTCTGCTGGAAAACACTTGGGGCCAGCAAGACTGAAGACACTGCAGTGGTCGTTGCAGTAACCAGTGGGGCGCCTGCAACCTGGAGAGGAACAATGGTCATTTTGTACCAAAGTGCAGAAGCCAGTAGCCAGGCCCAGAATAGGGACCATGTGGAAATAGGCACAAGCAGCAGAAGAGTGAAGCCCAGAGACAGATTATTTTGGGCTCAGGTAAACATTCAGTAGGAGCATTTGAATGTCTAGCATCTGGTTATAAACTTCCGTTAGCTAAAGGATGATGAGCCCATTTATATAAGAACGTCCCAGAATCATCACGGGAAGCCAAGTCCATCTGCCACAGAAGGTAAGAGAAATAACAGTATAGAATGCACAGTAAGAAAAATTCTATGATAAATTCAAAATGTAAAGGCTTTTTGGGAGGGGAGTTGGGGAAACGACTGGAAGAGGACATGAGGGAACTTTCTGGAGTGACAGAATGTTACATATTGATTGGGTTGCCCAAGGGATAATACATACATGTGTCAAAAACTCATTTAAAAATCTGTATTGTTTGGCTGGGTGCAGTGGCTCATGCCTGTAATCCCAGCACTTTGGGAGGCCGAGGTGGGGTTCGAGACCAGCCCGGCCAACATGGTGAAACCCCATCTGTACTAAAAATACAAAAATTAGCCAGGCATGGTGGCCTGTGCCTGTAATCCCAGCTACTCGGGAGGCTGAGGCATGAGAATCGCTTGAACCCAGGAGGTGGAGGTTGCAGTGAGCCAAGACCGCACCTATTGCACTCTAGCCTGGGTGACAGAGCAAGACTCTGTCTCCAAAAAAAAAAGAAATAAAAAATACGCATTTTTTTTTTTTTTAAGGCAGGGTCTCACTCTGTCACCCAGGTGGGAGTGTAGTGGTGCAGTCACCACTCACTGCAGCTTCAACTTCCTGGGCTCAAGCAATCCTCCCCTCATTTTTGATTTTTTGGTAAGAGACGAGGTCTCACTATGTTGCCCAGGCTGGTCTTGAACTCCTGGGCTTAAGTGATCCTTCCACCTAGGCCTCCCAAAGTGCTGGGATTACAGGTGTGAACCACCATGCCTGGACTCTAAAAATCTGCATTTCAGTGTATATAAATCACACTGCAATAAAAAAGAATTTAAAAATCCAGTTATGACCAGGAGCGGTGGCTAATGCCTGTAATCCTAGCACTTTGGGAGGCCTATGTGGGAGGATCACTTGAGGTCAGGAGTTCGAGACCAGCCTGGCCAACATGGTGAAACCCCGTCTCTACTAAAAAGACAAAAACATAGTAGAGTGTGGTGATGGGTGCCTGTAATCCCAGCTACTTGGGATGCTGAAACAGAAGAATCATTTGAACCTAGAAGGTGGAGGTTGCAGTGAGCCGCACTCTGGGCAGCAAAGCAAGACTCCGTTTCCAAAACAAAACCAAAACCAAAACCAAAACCAAAACCAAAAACAAATCCAAATCCAGTTACGTTCAATCTATTTTTTTATACCATTATAGAAAGCAATGAGAAAATTTCTTAAAAATAAAGCTAACATCTACCTCTCTCCTCCATTTAGATGTGCTTCTAGGCTAATTCCAGCTAATTATCTGAATATGTTAAACCAGTAATCATCAGTATTTTCAGTATTCTCAGATCTAATACAATCAACAGAGATCTACATTTCTTTCTCTTACATGTCACTTCCTCATTTACAAAGCGCACAGAGCTGGCCACAGTTTCCAGGGTATGGTTTTTGGCATCTGAGCTATTTATCCTTTATTTATTTTTGGTGCAAAAGCAGGCTGAGAGCTCCTGCAGATAGATCACCATGCAGAAGGACAAGACACACAGAAAAGAGGCTCGTTTCCAAGAACAGTCAGGAGCTGGCTCCCATTTAAACTCCAAGATATAAGACCAGTCAGAAGCTGGTTCCCATTTAAACTCCAAGGCTCAAGGAAGGTACAAAGGCTCAAAGGAAAACAGAAATGACTTTAGGGAGCTAAAAAAACCTGTGTGCATTGCAAGGTTAGTGGGTGATGGAGAGTAGGGACAACAAAAAACAAAGCAAGGGAGGACAAACGGGACAGAACACACAGGCCTGGAAGGCTTTGTTCTCAGAGCAATGGGAAATGAGAGGACTGTAGCAGGATAGTGGCTCTGCCACCTGTGACATCACAGCTCCTCCAGAGCAATATTTCCTACTTAGAAGCCAGGTTACCACACTCTTAGCAGTCACCCGTTCACAAATACCGAGTAAGGGCCCACCCTGCCCTCTACACACACAGTCAGGGAAGATATCCATGCAAATGCCTCAAGATCCACAGAGGCCACAGTAATGGACTCTGCCAGGACGGGGGTGGGAGGGTGCCTGGCCTAGGAAAGGCATCTAAGATGGGCTGGGCTCCATAGCTAACTCTTTTCACTAAGCTGACAACCTTTTACTTCACATCCAGCAGAAGAACTTAAAAATACATAATGTGTCCTTTAGAAAGAGGGAGTCCTGGCTGGTCCAAAGGTAGTGAGTTAGCTCAACTGATTGTTCATAGTCAGTTACAGATCAAACTCCTTGTTCTACTCTTTCTATCTTCTCACTATAGCACCAGACTAGTCTTAAAAAAAAAAAAAGAAAGAAAAAAAGAAAAAGCAAGTCCTTACCGGGATGGCACTGGATAACACCTTAGGCTGGACAAATACTTCAGGATCCTGGTTCTGCTGCATAGACTGAAATGTTTATGAAGAGAAGATAGATGGATGTAAGAAGTTTCAATTGACTTCCTAGTCTTAATTGAAGAAGACTTTCCCAGTGGAAAATCTAGGTTAGTAATAGAAAATGGTTCAGATATTAACTAGTTCCTAGATTCCCAAGGGAAGAGTCTGACAGAAACTTGCAACTACGCAGCAGCGATTCAACTGCATGAGAGCTCTGCGACAGCCTCTCTTCTTTAGTTCGGGAGGGAAGGGCTGTGTGCAGAGCCTTTCAGGTATCTTTAAAGAAAAGCCTGAGACTTGTATCCCTTCTAAGAGACAGGGGCAGCCCAGGAATATACATAATTTTTAAGTTTTGTGGGTATATAGGTGTATGTATTTATGAGGTATATGAATTTTTTTTTTTTTTTTTTTGAGACAGAGTTTTGCTCTGTCGCCCAGGCTGGAGTGCAGTGGCCGGATCTCAGCTCACTGCAAGCTCTGCCTCCGGGGTTTACGCCATTCTCCTGCCTCAGCCTCCCAAGTAGCTGGGACTACAGGCGCCCGCCACCTCGCTCGGCTAGTTTTTTGTATTTTTTAGTAGAGACGGGGTTTTACCGGGTTAGCCAGGATGGTCTCGATCTCCTGACCTCGTGATCTGCCTGTCTCGGCCTCCCAAAGTGCTGGGATTACAGGCTTGAGCCACCGCGCCCGGCTGAAATGTTTTAATATAGGCATGCAATGCATAATAATCACATCATGGAAAATGGGGTATCCATCCCCTCACGAATTTTTCCTTTGTGTTACAATCTAATTATACTCTTTTCATTATTTTAAAATATATACTTAAATTATTATTGACTATAATCACCCTGTTGTGTTATTAAATACTAGGTCTTATTCATTCTATTTTTTCTTTTTAATGCATTCACCATCCCCACCTCCCCCTACCTTCCTAGCCTCTAGTAACCATACTTCTATTCTCTATCTCCATGAGTTCAAATAAAGTGAGAACATGTGATGTCTGTCCTTCAGCCTGGGCATATTTTTGCTGTTGAGTCTGTAGAGATAGAGATGAGAGATCTATGCAGCATGGCACCTCTTGATAAGGTGATGTAAATGTGGACAGTTGAAAAAAATCAGCTTTATTTGACCTCATACCTTCAAGCCTAGGATGCTCTTATGGCACCTCTAGGGTACTTGGCACAAGGTAGGCACTCTAGGAGAGTGCTGTGGGAGATAGGAAGGGAGTTAAGCTTTGGAATAATTTGGTCCTGAGTCAAATGAGGACTCCTGGAAATGCTGGGCAAAAGCAAAACAAACATACAACCTCTGCTAAAGTACATATCCAGATAGGAAAATAAATTACTTGGTTGTTCATGATAGGGCTTCTTACCTCAGCTGTCTCCTAGCCCGACATACTTTAAAGGGACAACTCTTCAAAACTGTCGGTGTCACGACAGTTAAAACCAAGGTTTATAGTTTCATCCCA
Organism: Colobus angolensis palliatus; assembly: GCF_000951035.1. NCBI lineage: Eukaryota > Metazoa > Chordata > Mammalia > Primates > Cercopithecidae > Colobus > Colobus angolensis. The sequence goes on along the minus strand of NW_012115821.1, from coordinate 19,137,210 downwards.
TCCGGTTACAGTTACCCACCATGCCCACCCCCACCCTCCTGCCATTACCTGAAGGGGAGCAAGCACCATGTTGCTCAGGGAGGCTGAGGCTGCCGCTCTTGCTGCTGCTGTCTTAGAGGGAGGCTCTATGAAGCTCTCAGGTGTGGCCAGCTGACCAGCTGCTGGAGAAAAGCTGGCTACCATTGCACCTTTCCCAAGTGGTTGTGTCTGTATTTGGTCATGCTGTGGGGTCAACCTGAGTTTCTGGAGAAGATCAACGCTTGGGAGGGATGTGCCAGCTGTGTTCGTCATGTTCACTGGGGCCCGGAAGGGGCTCTGGCTGGCAATCAGACCGGCATGGCTTAGCTCAGGGACTGGCTGATTCAGGAGTGGAGACCTCTGTCTAGGTGTGGTCTTCACTGCCTGCATCATGGTGCTGTTTCGAGGTAAGCTGGGGGGAACCTGTGTAGTAGGAGCTTCAGATGGCAGAGTGGGACTGAGAACGGGACTCAATGGGATTGTGTAGGTTGGGGCATGCTTTTCATTGGACTGTGTGATGGAGGCTGGAGTGATTAGCACCGGGGTGGTGATTTCAGGCTGGACTGAGTGGTGGGCAGCAGAAGGGACACCCAGGGTTTCTGATTGAGGGGCTCCTCCTGACTGCTCAAAGGGAAATGGTAGGAATGAATTGGGCTCTTTCTGGGAGGCATCTCCTGGCAACCTCTCCACTTCTTCTGAATCCAGACCCACAACTGCTGGCTGTTCCTTTGGCAAAGGGGTTCCAAATAACTCTTCTACCGTCAGATGCTTGTGTCCAGATGGAGCAGACTGAAAAACAATGAAACCACCCAGTGAAAGAGGTCTCTTATAAAACAGCATAACCAAACTTCTTTTCCAGAAGTCAAAGATTGTGCAGAATCAAGGATGGATGGAGTATAAAAATAAGGAATGGAAAAAACTGAAGATGTATTAAGGATTAAGGCCCAAGTTCATCCAGTGTCCCCAGGTTGGTGGACGGAAATTTGCATTGGTAATATAATTCAAATTTTTAGGGTCTCTGGGAGGCAGGATCAGAATTCACCGTTCTTTTTCTTGGCAAAGCTGACTGTGCCCAATTGTCTCATGTCAGCAACACATAGGGAAATGACACTAGAGGAGACACAGGGACCGAATACTGATCAGGTGATTCCACCTTTCACTGTTCTCAATGAAACGCTAGGCATTGGACCTCCGTAAATTAGAAAACAAATCCAGCCATTTAACAGTGGGCCATTACCCCTCCTTATTCCCTAGCCACAGAATTCTTAAGAAAAAGCAAAGTATTTTATTTAAGCCTGACAATTTAAAATGTATATATATTTTAGTAAGTTGGCTTACTGACACCATAACCACTCAAAGGAAAACCTTTTGTGCTTTCCTGTGCTTGTAAGCAGTATTTCCACAGTCAATAACCTTTATTTCCTGAGTGCTCACAGGGTGCCAGGTCTTGCTCTAACCTGGGCTCACGGGACGCAGTAAGGGAGGAACAACAGCTCCCACAGAGCTTACATTTTAGTGGGAGACACACCTAAGTACTTTGAAAACACAGGCAGCCTCAACTTTTTATGCCTAAAATGACTGAATTAATTGTTTAGATCTGTTTATACTGAAAAAATTAGTTCATTGAAACACAATTCTCAAGGCTTCAGAAAATCTGTAAGGCCCCAAAGTACACTGCAAATTAGTATTCTATTGATAAAACTATGGTATGATCACATTTCTACAGGAAAACAAACCCAATTTTGTCCAGGCAAATGTTTGTTTCATCCATTTGATAAAAATTCTTGAATTTATCAGGTGCCAGGCATTGTGCTGTCACTGTGATGTGAAAAAAGAGGCCAGGACAACTGCTAAGGCTCGCCTCCCAGCCCCCCCTGAGCCCCACACTAGGCAGAATTGCAGAGTTGAGTGGGAGGGAAGGTGCTAGGAAGAGTGAAACTGGGGAGGGATGTGGTGAGCTGGCTGGGGAGCGCAGCCACTAAGACAGCCACACGTGCTTCAGCACAGCTGGGTCAGAGGCTGGGTGGGAGGGTGACAGGGAAAGACAGAAGCAGTGGGCAGACTGCAGAGTATCTGAGCCATGTTAGAGGATCTGGACTTTATCCACAGGACAATGGCGACATGTTCAGGGGATGAGCCATCAGGCTTTATATTTTAGGAGGTGCACTTGGTTGGCCACATAAAGGACAAATTGTAGGGGTGAGACTGAGGAGAGTCTGGACTAAGATACTGGCAGAGAAGAGGATGAGAACCGGAGTTGGAATGGAAGGAGTTGGTGGCTGGCCAGGTAGGAGCAAGGAGCCGAGAGGACACCCTGGTATCTGGGTATTGGGTGGTGGTATCACTGCCTGGGCAGGCCAGCCCAGGAAGAGTCCCTAGGGTTAGGGAGAGGGGGAAGCTGAAGTTAGTTGTGAACATGTCTGGAGGTCTCTGTGGGACCTCTAGAACTTAGAGGTACTGACTTAGAACACAAAATGGTGATGTTATTTTGTGTTATTAAAACACAAAAATGGGCCGGGCGCGGTGGCTCAAGCCTGTAATCCCAGCACTTTGGGAGGCCGAGACGGGTGGATCACGAGGTCAGGAGATCGAGACCATCCTGGCTAACACAGTGAAACCCCGTCTCTACTAAAAAATACAAAAACAAACTAGCCGGGCGAGGTGGCGGGCGCCTGTAGTCCCAGCTACTCGGGAGGCTGAGGCAGGAGAATGGCGTAAACCGGGAGGCGGAGCTTGCAGTGAGCTGAGATCCGGCCACTGCACTCCAGCCTGGGCGAGAGAGCAAGACTCCGTAAAAAAAAAAAAAACAATACAAAAATGGTAATACAAGTCAACGGAGCAAAGGCATCCCCTCAGGAGGTTGTAGCGACACAGCTGTGATGTCCTATCAACCACCCAGAGGCAGGGCCTGGAGCCAACCACTGCTGCCTGGCTCTGCTCCTTTCCAGCTGTGTGGCCTGAGACTCAGAGAAGTGGACAGCACTCCTCAGGCCATAAAGTAGGGAGGGCTGGTAGAGGCTGACATGTATGGAACCCAGTGCGTGTTTAATGTCAGCACTCCAAACAACATGGAGAGCAAGTTTGCCAAGGCAGGGGTTCTCTTTCTCATGTATTCCTAATCCTTGCCTTTCTTGCTCTTGGACTTGCCTACCCAAGTAATGGCACCGCTACCCAGGACCACAGATCCCATCAGTACATAGCAGACACTCAACAGTGCTCTCTCCCAAAGTTCTTTCAGGGAGTAGGGGGAAGTCAGTTTGAGGAGAGAGGGAGCTTAAGGCAAGAGATCCCGTGTCAGGAGGGGCTCATGTCAGACAACAGGGAAAGAGGGCCAGCAGCGATGAGCATGCACACAAGTTTGCATGTGAAGGACAGAAAGTTAAGGGAGTGCCATTCTGTCTTCTCTCCCTGGTATGAGGACAGCATCATCCGCTAGGTGAGAGGGACAGGGCAGGTCTGAAAAAATGTAGTCAGTAAAAAGTAACTGTTGTGAAGGAAGAGGCAAGAACCTCCCACAGCTGAAAAAAAGTTGTAGCTTCATACCAAACCATTTCACCTTAGAAAATATTCAATAAAGAAATTCCACCAATCTCACTTCACATATAAGGCAGCATCAATATCTAATTTTAAACTGTGGATACAAAAAAATACTAAAGATCTTATATGGTTCAATTTCTTCATATTTTTACTTCTGAAAAAAACTGTAGAGTTTAGGGTCTGAAAAAAAAGACACCTCAGCTGTTAATTGGGAAAATTACATAATCTTTCTTTTTCTTTCTCTTTTTTTGAGACAGGGTCTCATTCAGTCAGACTGGAATGCAGTGGTGTGATCACAGCTTATGCAGCCTCAACCTCCCAGACTCAAACAATCCTTTCATGTAGCTGGGACCACAGGTGCATGCCACCATGCTCAGTTTATTTTTACATTTTTTGTAGTGAGCCATTGAGCCCAGCACAATCTTTCTAATTTAGTTCCTTATCTGAAAAGCGAGGACATTCTGACAATGATCTCAGAGCACTGTTGTGAAAATTAAATTCTCAATATAATGTCTGGTGCCCAACAAGCATTAAATTGAAGTTGGCTTAAACTGTAATCACATAAACACCGTGTGGTCTTTCTTTTTTGAGACGTAGTCTTGCCCTATCGCCCCCGCTGGAGTGTAGAGGCGTGACCTCGGCTCACTGTAACCTCGCCTCCCAGGTTCAAGCAATTCTCATGCCTCAGCCTCCTGAGTAGCTGGGATTACAGGCACGCACCACCACATCCAGCTAATTTTTGTATTTTTAGTAGAGACAGGTTTAACCATGTTGCCCAGGCTGGTCTCGAACTTCTTCTGACCTCAGGTGATCTGCATGCCTCGGCCTCCCAAAGGGCTGGGATTACAGGCGTGAGCCACCATGTCCAGCCCACCATGTGGTCTTAATAGCAAGCATGGAGTACCAAGCAAAAATTCATTAAATGCTCCTAGAATATTATATCCCACAATGCAAGACAACAACAACAAAACACCTGGTAGGATGACCAAGGCTAGGCCATTATAAACCTCCTGGTCACTCCTGATGCAAAGAATCATCAAGGACACAGCTGTTTGTTTAAAACTCCCTGGCAATATTTCAAACCCATTCCATCTAGGTCAAAATAGACAACAAATTCTCCCCTGGGACAGACTTCTCTGTCCAGGCCACATAGCTGCAGACATGTGCACCAGTTCCATTTACTACACTGAACATTCTTAGTCACTTGTGAATTCCTGGCATCATAAATGTCTACTGACAGCACAATAGACATTTATCTCCCTATTTTAAAAAACTGTATTAAAATATACATAAAACTTACCATTTTAACCATATTTAAGTGTAAAATTCAGTGGCATTTAATACATTCACATTGTTGTTTTTAAGGTTCATCCATGTTCTAACATGTATCAGAATTTCCTTTCTTTTTATGGCTGAATAATGTTCCATTGCATGTACATATGACACTTATTTATCCATGCTTCCACTAACGGACACTGGAGTTCTTGAGATGTTTCCACCTTCTAGCTAGTGCAAATCCTGCTGCTGTAAACACTGGTGTGGAAGTATCTGTTTGAATGCCTGTTTTCAATTCTTTTGGGTATATACCCAGGAGCAGAAGTGCTGGGTCATATAGTAATTCTAAGTTTAACTTTTTGAGGAACCACTCAACTGTTTTTTCCCTAGTGCCTGAACCATTTCACATTATCACTGGCAATCCAACAGGGTGGCCAGTATACAGCAGCATATGAGGTAACAGAGTATATGGAGTATTTCCCACATACTCTCCGACACTTTTGATGTTCTGTTTTAATGATACTAGCCATCCTAATGCGTATGAAGTGATACCTCAATGTGGTTTGAATTTGCATGTCCCTATTGACTAATGATGTAGAACATCTTTTCATGTGCTTATTGGCCATCTGTATATCTTATATGGAGATTCCTATTAAAATCTTTTACCCAGTTTTGAATTGGGCTAATTCCTTTTTATATATATTATATGTTTAGAAAACAAATGGGTCAAGTTTCTTAGCAAAAAAGTACTGGAAAACAACACTAATTCTTTTTTTTTTTTTTTTTTAATTTTCAAGATGGAGTCTCACTGTCACGCAGGCTGGAGTGCAGTGGTGTGATCTTGGCTCACTGGAACCTCCACCTCCTGGGTTCAAGCAATCCTCCTGCCTCAGCCTCCCGAGTAGCTGGGATTGCAGCCACGCACCACCACACTCGGTTAATTTTTGTATTTTTAGTAGAGATGGCGTATCACCATGTTAGCCAGGCTGTTCCTGAACTCCTAACCTCAGGTGATTGGTCCGTCTCGGCTCCCAAAGTGCTGGGCTTACAGCCAACGTGCCTGGCCAACAACACTAATTCTTATTAATGCAAAGCAAATGGATCATAACTACTCCATCTATTACAGAATGTGTATGTAGACACACAAACCAATATTTAGATATAAACTACTTTGGAAAACAGAGATCAGACTGGGTCTATGTTGCAGAAATTTAAGAAAAGGAACAATCATGGAGAAACCTCATCACAAAATACACCTGAGGCATAATCCAGACAGCAACTTTTACTTGTCCAGTGAAACATAAATTAACTTTGAACAGCCAAAAATCTACTTTAAGTCAGGCAGAGTGCCTCATGCCTATAATCTCAGCACTTTGGCAGGCCTAGGCGGAAGCACTGTTTGAAGCTAGGAGTTTAAGATTAGCCTGGTCAACACACTGAGCCCCTGCCTCTATAAAAAATTTAAAAAGTAGCTGCACAAGGTGGTGTGCACCTGTGGTCCTGGCTGCTTGGGAGGCTGAGGCAGGAGGACCGTTTAAGCCCAGGAGTTTTGAGGTTACAGTGAGCTATGTTCACGCCACTGCATTTGAGCCTGGGCAACAGAGTGAGACGTCGTCTATACAAACAAACAAACACAAACATATCTACTTTATATTAAAATATGAAACCACCATATGGCAGAACCCTGAACCCTGACTTGAAAAGGAGCAGAAAGTTTCCAGATTGCCGGGCGCGGTGGCTCAAGCCTGTAATCCCAGCACTTTGGGAGGCCGAGATGGGCGGATCACGAGGTCAGGAGATCAAGACCATCCTGGCTAACACAGTGAAACCCCGTCTCTACTAAAAAATACAAAAAACTAGCCGGAAGAGGTGGCGGGCGCCTGTAGTCCCAGCTACTCAGGAGGCTGAGGCAGGAGAATGGCGTGAACCCGGGAGGCGGAGTTTGCAGTGAGCTGAGATCTGGCCACTGCACTCCAGCCTGGGCGACACAGCGAGACTCCGCCTCAAAAAAAAAAAAAAAAAAGTTTCCAGATTCTCTATGCTGCCTCCCTAAAACTACTGCCAGGCCAGACAGATTCTCTGACTTTCTCTAGAATGGCGTGTATGGTAAAGCATTACAGTTTTGGAGGTTTCCTCACATAAGAGGGAATAAACGAATCTGTGATGGCAATAATGAATCATCATACACAGAATGCTCCCTATGCTAAGCACTTTACATGTATTACTCTATTCATCTGCTAGAGTAGGTCTATTATTATTGCCACTTTATAGATGATGCCCAAATACAACAACAGAACCAGACTCCAACTTAGTTCTAACAATACAGTCTATATTCTTAACCAGTGTGCCACCATACAGAGATGTCAATCCAGCGGATTATAGGTAACCTAATCACCTGGATGGTGATACTTACCTCTGGAAAACAGGTGCTGCTAAGGTTTGAATAACTGAGGTGGCTACAGATCAAAATGCATCAACATTTGGAAATACTATCATTTGGCACAAATCATGTTTTGGTCAGCGATGGACTGCATATACAACAGTGATCCCATAAGAATATTGTGTTTTTACTAAACCTTTTCTAAGGCTAAATATACAAATACCAGTGTGTTACAAGTGCCTATAATATGCAGTGCACTAATGTGCTGTACAGGTCTGTAGCCCAGGAGCCATAGGCTATCTCATCGAGCCTAGGTGCTAATAGGCAATGCCATCTTGGTTTCTTGGTTTGTGAAAGTACAAATACACTCTATGATGTTCGGAAATGAAATTGCCTAATGACACATTTCTCAAGACAGTATTCTCATTGTTAAATGACACATGATTGTACCTAACTGGTTGAATTTGTCATAGGAGCCTAGGTGAGCAGAACATTCCTCTTCACACAAATCCCCAAAAGCTTCACAGTCTCTGCATTCTTTTCTGTTTCTGATAAGAAAAACTGGTTGCTCTCCTCTAGTAGCTGGGCTTATTTATTCATGAATTAACCTTCCATCATCCACAGAAAAGGTAAAATGTTACTCTTTCCTCATGCTTGAATATGCTTAAAGTTAGGATTCTGAGATTTTTAATACTTCATGTAGATCAAGTGTTAGTCTGATCGTTTAGTTTGGGAAACAGCATTCAGCAAGCAACAGCATGTACGGCGCAGGACAAATTTATCATATTCAGCATCAGGTTTAATATGGTTCATTCCTCATCCCAGAGAATTGATGTTTAGAGAATTTTACACTTCTGTTTGGAACTACTGGTCACTGCAGTGGGCACACTGTAATACAGGCATTATTCTTGAACATAGGAAGCAAACAAAAACAAAATACACTACAGAAACAATCCCAAGAAAAATTTAATAAGTGAATTATGCGACTGAAATGGAATGTAATACTATCAAGGCTTGATAGCAGTACTTGCTCCTCAGCACTAGATGGCAGTATTACTAAACAAATGTAGTATCTGCGTGTGGTGGCTGACGATAAATTTAAGCTAATTTTAGTCAATCACATGGCTTCTGACAATATCCAGATCTCAGTATTTCATAAAATTTTGTCACTATAACCTAAAAAGTGGAGTCTTCCCCCCACCCTGAGACACAGTCTTGCTTTGTCGCCCAGACTGGAGTGCGGTGGCACAATCTTGGCTCACTGCAATCTCCCCATTCTGGGTTCAAGCAATTCTCCTACCTCAGCCTCCTGAGTAGCTGGGATTACAGCATGCACATCACCTGAGGTCAGAAGAAGTTCGAGAACAGCCTGGGCAACATGGTTAAACTTGTCTCTACTAAAAATACAAAAATTAGCTGGGTGTGGTGGTGCATGCCTGTAATCCCAGCTACTTAGGAGGCTGAGGCATGAGAATTGCTTGAACCTGGGAGGCATAATCTGGGAGTAAACTGTGTATGCCACCACACCCGGCTAATTTTTGTATTTTTAGTAGAGATGGAGTTTCACCATGTTGGCCAGGCTGGTCTCAAACTCCTGACCTCATGATCTGCCTGTTTTGACTTCCCAAAATGCAAAGTGCAAACAGATGGGATTACAGGCGTGAGCCTCCATACCTGACCAAAAGTGAAGTTTTAAAAGTATATGAAATATCACAGAGTAACACTTCTGTATGTCTACAGACTCAGTGCTATCGTTGAAAGGCTGAGCATCTATGGCTTGTCACACTCATTTTTCAACTTTCAATGGGCAGTGCTTTACAATTTTTTTTTTTTTTT
>NW_012115821.1:19068020-19126043 GCF_000951035.1 Colobus angolensis palliatus | reverse complement strand
TGTATTTTTAGTAGAGACAGGGTTTCACCACGTTGGCCAGGCTGGTCTCGAACTCCTGACCTCAAGTGATCTGTCTGCCTCGGCCTCCCAAAGTGCTGGGATTACAGGCATGAGTCACTGCGCCTGGACTATATAATATTCTTGAAATGACTTTATAGAACTGGAAAATAGATTAATAGTTGCTAGGGCTAAATGATGGTGGGATCGGGGAGGCAGAGGTAGAGGCAGAGGCAGAGGCAGAAGAGGGTATGAAAGGGAAGTCAGTGTGTTTATGAAAGGGCAACATAAAACATCCTTGTGGTGATGAAAATATTTAGCATCTTGACTGTGGTAGTGGATATACAAAGCTATACACGAGATAAAATTACACAGAACTGAATATACACACAAATAACAAGGGAAATCTGAACAAGATGTGTGGATTGTGTCAATAACCTGGTTATGATATCACACTATATTTTGCAAAATGTTATCAGTGGGAAAATGGATAACGGGTACATAGGATCTTTCTGCATTATTTCTTACAACTGCATATAAATCTGTAATTATCTCAAAACAAAAAATCTACTTAAAAAACTATGGATTTTATTTGGTATCTGTTCTTTTATCAGACTATCAGTTATAAAGAGAATTAACTCAACAAATATTTACAGTGCTACACGCTAAGGACACAGCAATGAACAAGGCTCATAAAACTGCCCTTCTTTCCTATTAAGAGACAGCTTAAAAACAAAATAAAAAACCAAAACTGCTTTACATGGCGCTTATATTTTGATGGGCAGGAGACAGACAAAAAACAAAAACAGAAACCACGTTAGCTGGTTAGAAACTTTAGTGAGAAAATAAAGTACAGCAAGAGGATGGAGGTGAGGGAGGGTTGTTTTATTTTATTTATTTACTTATTTATTTTGGAGCTGGAGTCTCGCTCTGTCGCCCAGGCTGGAGTGCAGTAGCGCAATCACAGCTCACTGCAACCTCCAGCTCCCAGGTTCAAGCGATTCTCCTACCTCAGCCTCCTGAATAGCTGCGATTACTGGTGTCTGTTACCACGGGCTAATTTTGTATTTTTAGTAGAGATGGGGTTTCGCCATGTTGGCCAGGCTGGTCTCGAACTCGTGACCTCAGGTGATCTGCCTGCCTTGGCCTCCTGAAGTGCTGGAATTACAGGCGTGAGCCACTGCGCCCGGCAGTTTTATTTTATTTTTAAATCAAATTAAATTAAGTTAAATTAAATTTTTGAGACAGCGCTTTGCTCTGCTACCCAGGGTGGAGTGCAGTGGTGTGATCAAGGCTCATAGCAATCTCAAACCCCCTAGGCTCAAGCGAGGCTCTTACCTCAGCCTCCCAATTAGCTGGGACCACAGATGCATGACATCACATCTGGCTAATTTTAAAATCTGTTTCTAGAGAAGGGGTCTCACTATGCTGCCCAGACTGGTCTCTAACTCCTGGACTCAAGGGATCCTCCTGCCTTGACCTCCCAAAGTGCTGAGATTATAGACAAGAGCCACTGTGCCTGTCCAAGGGGTATTACTATTTTTTCTTCCTTGAGACAGAGTCTTACTCTGTTGCCCAGACTGGAGGGCACTGGTACAATCTAAGCTCACTGCAACTTCTGCCTCCTGGGTTCAAGCCATTCTGGTGCTACAGCCTCCTGAGTAGCTGGGATTACAGGCATGTGCCACCATACTCAGCTAATTTTTGTATTTTTAGTAGAGACAGAGTTTTGTCAACTGGCCAGGCTGGTTTCAAACTCCTGGGCTCAAGTGATCTGCCTGTCTTAACCTTCCAAAGTGCTGGTGTTACAGGTGTGAGCCACTGCGCCTGGCCAAGGGTTATTTTAAATAGGGTAGTCAGAGAAGGCCTGACTTATGGAGGACACATGAGGCTTGAAGGAGGAAAGGGAGCAAGCCCTATCTGGGGGGAAAGTATTACAGGCCAAGGGAACAACAAGTGCAAAGGCCTATCCCGAGGCAGGAACATATCTGGTACATTTGGGGAAAGGCAAGAGAGCCAATGGGACTGGAGCCAGGTGAGCAATGCACAGTGACAGATGAGGCCTGGGGTAGAGGGGCCAGATAAGGTAGGGCCTCGTGGTCCACTGTCATGATCCTGGCTATTATTTGAGTGAGCTGGGACACTGCTGGAGGGTTTTAAGCAGAGGAATGCCACGATCTGAGTTATGTTTTACAAGGATTAGTCTGGCTGTTGGGTTAAGAATAGATAAGAAGCAACTAGGGGGCAAAAGATGGGAAACCAGGTAGCAGGCTACTACAAAATCCAGATTAAACAGTTACTCAGATCATAATGACCCAGGAGGATGTCATTATGTTGCTGCACGTATGAACCTTGACACAAGTGAAAAATCAAACTTGCACTCATTAGAACCCTTACTAAACGTTACTCTTTATTACTTAGGATAAAGCTAGAGCTTTAGCTGTACAAACCTTATCTTGTGACCCAGAGGGCGTTTCTTCTAGAGTCTCGGTGCTTCCCAGATTGGAGAGCTGAGTGCTTGGCTGTAACCCAGGGCTGGAGATATTTGAGTCGCCCATCTGATTCTTTAAAAAGTTAAAAGAAAAAAATATATCATGTGAAAAAAAATTGCTATTATTTGGCTCACAAAACAGCATTTGAGGTTATCAGAAATGATACTTTTTAAAAAGAAGAAAAACCAACCTCGAAATGTTTGCTCTGTACTCCAATGTAAGTAACATGCAATAAAATTTCTAGAACAATGAGCACCTAATTTGAGACAACAGTGTTGGCCACAACAGTTATTTTTATCACCTTTTTAAGAAAAAGATAATGGTATTACTTTATCACATATTCTTTTAATCTTTATTTATTTCTCCGAGACGGAGTCTTGCTCTGTTGCCCAGGCTGGACTGCAATGGTGCGATCTTGGCTCGCTACAACCTCTGCCTCCTGGGTTCAAGCAATTCTCCTGCCTCAGCCTCCCAAGTAGCTGGGATTACAGGTGTGAGCCACCACGCCCAGCTGTTTTTTTTTTTGTATTTTTAGTAGAGACAGGGTTTCACCACGTTGGCCAGGCTGGTCTCAAACTCCTGACCTTGTGATCTGTCCACCTCGGCCTCCCAAAGTGCTGGGATTATGGGGGGCGTGAGTCACTGTGCCCGGCCTGATTTTAATTTTAAGTAAAAGCTAACATATGGTGAAATTAATTTTTAAGGGGTGTACCGTTCTATTTCTGTTCCTATAGGCATAATCAGGATACAAAACAGTTCCAATCATCCAAAAAAATTTCCCTTGTGCTGTCCTATTGCAATCATGACCTCCTTCCACTCCTGGCAACTAGGTCTATTCTCTCTCACTCTAGTTGTATCTTTTCAACAGTACCTTAACTCGTTTTGCCAATTTGAAGCTTTTTTCAGGATCATCGATTAATAATTTAGTAGCTAGTATTATAGCAGAACTGTATGCGAAACAGTGCTTTTTCACATTTTGTTCCTTGAAGTTCTGGCGAGGATGAAACAGGCATGAAAGGAAAGCACTTAATTCAATATTTAGTGAAGAGTAACGTGACAGTATAATTCCGCTAAAAGAAAGTTCAGCAGTAGAGAGCTTGTCTTACTCCAGTGAAGCATGGGGGCTTTGAGGTGCCAAGTAAAATTCCAGGAGAGTTTCATAACCATGAAATGCCCACTGCTTGCACATAGTAGATGGTTCATAAGCAGGTATTGAATAAATTAACTAATGTACCACAACTGCCATTTTATTCAACTTTTGGGAGAGAATTTTATCAGCTAATTTATAAACTAAAATGCAAAACAGAACAGAAAGAAAACAGTGAATTTCAGAAAAGCCTCTCATTTGGGTAAAATTTCAAATGAAGCTTAATGAAGGTTGTGCATCTACCACCAATTACAGACCATGAGCATACTTTTTAGTATTATGTGGTACAAACTATCAGAATACTTTTCAAAGCCTACACAAATTCCTAGGACCGAGGATCCTAACAGAAATGGCAGTGGTAAAGAGGCACGAAGCTTTACCAGAACTAGCTGCTGCGAGCTAACTTCCGCACTCCAAGACCATCTTCTCCCATAGTAATCTTATAGGAGTAGAAAAAAGCATTGTAAATTTTCCTGCCAAAAACAAGTACTCTGGGGTAAGCGAGTTCTTTCCTTATGTTTTAGATTTAAAATTGTAAGACACACCTTTAAAAAGAGACACAGGGTCTCACTGTTGCCCAGACTGGAGTGCAGTGGCACAACCATAGCTCACTGCAACTTCTGACTCCCGGGGTCAAGTGATCTTCCTTCCTCAGCCTGCCAAGTAGCTGGGACTGATTACAGGAGCATGTTAACATGCTTTCTTTTTGAACTTATATTTCTGCTGGTCCTGGAGGCCAGCTTCCCTAGTAAAATAGTCTCCTGCAGACCTCCTCCTCTCCTTTTGGTCTTCCTTGGTCAGCACCCAAGTACTCAGAGAGCCTTACCCTCTCATACTCATCCTTGGCTCTGCTCAGCATCTCCAGGATGTCGATGGGCCTGTGGTCGCTGCAGCCATTGGCCTGGCTGGGACTCTGTTTATCCAGAGCAGATTGCTGGGATCGCCGTGTCTCCTCTTCTACCACACTAGAGGAGAACAAGGTTTTAGAAAGGCCTCTTAAAATCTGACCCAAGGTTTCTTTTGGTGTTCATCTTCCAAGGACACTAAGAGTGTCACATGATGACATTATTCTTTTTTTTTTTTTTTTTTTGAGACGGAGTCTCGCACTGTTACCCAGGCTGGAGTGCAGTGGCGCAATCTCGGCTCACTGCAAACTCCGCCTCCTGGCTTCACGCCATTCCCCTGCTTCAGCCTCCCGAGTAGCTGGGACTATAGGTACCCGCCACCACGCCCGGTTAATTTTTTGTGTTTTTAGTAGAGACAGGGTTTCACTGTGTTAGCCAGGATGGTCTCGATCTCCTGACCTCATGATCTGCCCTCGGCCTCCCCAAGTGCTGGGATTATAGTCATGAGCCGCTGTGCCCAGCCAATGACATTATTCTTGCAATATATAACACAGAACCTCAGTTACCTCATTTCAGGAATATATGACTTACCATTTCACCGTCATCATTAACAGTGCCAATATTTACCCTTCAGAAGGATAAAAATACAGAATTCCTTCCTAGAGTTGGCAGAGATGCATTAAAAACTCCACTAAGGTATCTCCCTTTTTTCCTTGAAGTATTTCAAAATCAGTCAAACTAATTGCTAAAGTAAATCTGAAAATGGACAATGCCACCAAGACACAGGAAGGCTGCATAGTTGAACAAATCCTCTGTGGAAAGTTTGGATTGACACTGGGCTAGTAAGGACAAAGTCATTTCTTGAAAATAGAGGTCCTGGTGAATCCTTAAAAGTTAATGATAACACTATAAGCAAATAAAAGGTTTCCCCTATTCTCCCTTTAAAAAACCACCAACTTAGCCTGGGCAACTTGGCAAAACCCCGTCTCTATAAAAAATACAAAAATTAGCTGGGCGTAGTGGTACACGCCTGTAGACCCAGCTATTTGGGAGGCTGCGATGAGCTGAGATCACGCCACTGCACTCCAGCCTGGGTGACAGAGGGAGACCCTGACTCAAAAACAAACAAACAAACAAACAGACAAACAAATAAAAAAACCACACACTAAGTGGGTTTCCAGTTTTTAAGAACACCCCCTTCTCCCTTGTATAGAAAGATCTGAAACAATTACAGCAAAATGTTAGGAACTGAAAGCTGGGTGGTAAGCATATACATATTTTATTATTTCCTATATTTTTCTTCAAGCTTTCAAGCCTGAATAATAAATTTTAATAAAGCAACTTTATTATCCTAGCACTTTGTGAGACCGAGGCAGGAAGATCACTTGAGCCCAGGAGTTTGAGACCAGCCTGGGCAATACAGTGAAACCCTGTTTTAAAAACCGAAAAACCCAGCCTCCACAGGAGCTCTCATTACAGTGTGGGGAAGAGGTGGACAGATATGGCTTTTTTATTTAAAAATACTGGGTTAAACAATATTAAACCGACTTAAAAAAAAATAAAAAACAGAATCCTTGAGTTTTATTATTATTTTTGTAGAGATGGGGTTTGAGATGTTGCCCAGGCTGGTCTCAAAACTCCTAGTCTCAAGTGATCTTCCTGCCTCAGCCTCCCAAAATAATGGGATTAAAGGCATGAACTACCACAACCCACCCACTGAATTTCTGTTTGTTTTACTTATTTTTTTATTGTACAGACAAGGTCTCATCATGTTGCCCAGGCTGGTCTCAAACTCCTGGCCTCAAGCAATCCTCCCACCTCAGCTTCCCAAAGTGCTGGGATTATAGACATGAGCCACCACACCTGGCCAGTTGATTTTTAAGCACGCAAAAATTTATTGTGATTCTCCAAGGGCAGGCCTATAGATATTCTCAAATTTTATTTGATTATAGAATTTTCCTCTGAGGCAGAATTCCTGTTTGGAAAATGTGGCTTTAAGGTTAGTTACCTTATCTAGATAGTTTCTCTATCTAGATTTTTATAGCTCTTCATAAGACTATTACTTCTAAAACAAATGTAAATCATGAATTTCATGGTAGACTGAAAGACTGGTATGGGATATGAGAACAAGACCAAATATAAACTGTTTATTTAATGCTCAGATATAGGTCACATCAGCCTGAATCCATCTTCATAAAGGATCTGTCACACAGCCTGTTTTCCACCTACTTCCTGACATGTTGCCTGACTTGGCCATGCTGGTATTTAACTTTTCCCTGACCCAGACTAGGATCTGTGATTCTGTGATTATTTTGGTTTAAAAGAAGAATATTTCTTTTCTTTTCTCATGCCAAAGCCTCCCTAGTAGCTGGGATTACAGGTGTGCACTACCATGCCCGGCTAATTTTCGTGTTTTTAGTAAAGGCAGGGTTTCGCCATGTTGACCAGGCTGATCTTGAACTTCTGATCTCAAGTGATCCGACCACCTCAGCCTCCCAAAGTGCTGGGATTACAGGCATGAGCCACTGTGCCCAGCCAGAACAGGTAATTTTATAAAGCTCACCACTGCTGAAAGCAGAAGCTGTCAGGGGTGGTAAGGAAGGGACTCTCACATAAATGAGGCTTGGACTCTAAGGCCTCTTCTAACCAAACTTTTTTTTTTTTTTGAGACGGAGTCTCGCTCTGTCGCCCAGGCTGGAGTGCAGTGGCCGGATTTCAGCTCACTGCAAGCTCTGCCTCCCGGGTTTACGCCATTCTCCTGCCTCAGCCTCCCGAGTAGCTGGGACTACAGACGCCCGCCACCTCGCCCGGCTAGCTTTTTGTCTTTTTTTTTAGTAGAGACGGGGTTTCACCGTGTTAGCCAGGATGGTCTTGATCTCCTGACCTCGTGATCCGCCCGTCTCAGCCTCCCAAAGTTCTGGGATTACAGGCTTGAGCCACCGCGCCCGGCCCTAACCAAACTTTATGAATAGCACCCATGCCGTTCTCCTTTCCTTTCAAACACCAAAACCTACCCCTAAGATGTCTGTAAGATCAGGAATAAAGCTTACTTCCATGAGTTCTCCAAAGTTTACATAGTATGTGGCCAAACATTCAAACAACATTTTATTGTTAAAAAGAGTTTCTGAGGCCGGGTGTGGTGGCTCATGCCTGTAATCTCAGCACTTTGGGAGGCCAAGGTGGGTAGATCATGAGGTCAGGAGTTCAAGGTCAGCCTGGCCAAGAGGTTGAAACCCCATCTCTACTAAAAATACAAAAATTAGCTGGGTGCGGTGGCAGGCGCTCGTAATCCCAGCTACTCGGGAGGCTGAGGCAGGAGAACTGCTTGAACCCGGCGGGGCAGAGGCTGCAGTGAACCGAGATCACACCACTGCACTCCTGGGTGACAGAGCAAGCCTCTGTCTTAAAAAAAAAAAAAAAGAGTTTGTTTCTGGCAGACTGGATTTCCTCTTTAGGAGAGTCAACATCTTCTAAGTTTAGTGGGTTTTCAACTCTGCCACCACTGACCAGAGAATATCCAAATTTAGATGATATAGGTCTAGAAGTTCACTCATTTTCCTACATAGTTTCTCATTTTTATAAACATTGTTTAGAGTAAATCAGTTTTTTACTTGGAGGATCTTTATTATATTGTGGCTGTCAAACAGTGATGGGAAGAATTGTATTTAAAAGAATGGGCACTGATGGACACATTTATTTATATGTACAATATACTAACAAGAACTGTACTAGTATTTTGGGTTAGTAGAGGTGATATTGTCAAATATGTAGCAAACGACAATAAAAAATGTAACAAACAGGCTTATGCAGGCAGACTTAGAACAAAGACAGATAGTCTTCTTTCTTTAGTTTTGGTGACCAGAAAGGCATTTATCACAAAGTTAAGGGTAACATACAGTATTCTCTTCAGCCATAAATAGGCCAGACACTTAAAACTCATTATCAACAGTTTCACCATGGTATTCTCGAATCACTATTTTTTTTTTTTTTGAGATGGGATCTCACTATGTTGCCCAGGTTGATCTTGAACTCCTGGGGCCCAAGTGATCTGCCCACCTGAGCCTCATAAGTGTTATAGCTGAAATGACAGGTACACACCACTGCGCCTGGCCTCTCTAATCACTTTCTTTTCTTCTTCCTTTTTTTTTTTTAATTATTAAACAGAGATGAGTCTTGCTATTCTCAGGCTAGGATGGTCTTGAACTCCTGGCCTCAAGCAATCCTCCCTGCCTTGACCTCCCAAAGTGCTGGGACTACAGGCACGAGCCACTGTGCCCAGGCTCAAAGCACTTTTAATAACACACCTGATTCTAGTCAAACAAGCTGAAAATTTAAGCAATTGTCCCTTTTCGGGCATTTCTGGTGAAAGAAGCTCCAATGCTCTTCTTTTCCCTTCCAGCTTCCCATTTCTACTCCTCATCCTATTTCTGGGTTCAATAAAATATTTTTAGAAAGGCCTTCAGTCTTCAGCTTCATTTACCATTTGAAATCTTGCATTAGGGGTAACACTTGCCCTGATAGATAAATGGTTTTCTTTCAATAGTTGTTAGAGCTAAAAGACCCAGATCGTTTCACTCAGGGCCCAAATGCTCATTCTGTAGGAGAAAGTGTTTATATATTAATATATTCTGAAGTTTAGAAA
Source organism: Colobus angolensis palliatus (assembly GCF_000951035.1). Taxonomy (NCBI): domain Eukaryota; kingdom Metazoa; phylum Chordata; class Mammalia; order Primates; family Cercopithecidae; genus Colobus; species Colobus angolensis. Next base: position 19,116,920 of record NW_012115821.1, on the reverse strand, counting down.
AAATTCTGGATTTCTAGATAACCATGAATCAACAACCCTGTGTCTTCTTTTGTTGCTGCTGTTGTTGTTTTCATTTTTTTGAGACAAAGTTTCACTCTTATTGCCCAGGCTGGAGTGCAGTGGTGTGATCTTGGCTCACCGCAACCTCTACCTCCTGGGTTCAAGTGATTCTCCAGCCTCAGCCTCCTGAGTAGCTGGGATTACAGGCATGCACCACCACACCCAGCTAATTTTGTGTTTTTAGTAGAGATGGGGTTTCTCCATGTTGGTCAGGCTGGTCTCGAACTCCCGACCACAGTGATCCACCCGCCTCAGCCTACCAAAGTGCTAGGATTACAGGCATGAGCCCCCGCGCCCGGCCAACCCTGTGTTTTCTTTTTGTTTGTTTGTTTGTTTTTTGAGATGGAATCTTGCTCTGTCGCCCAGGCTGGAGTACAGTGGCACGATCTCGGCTCACTGCAAGCTCCGCCTCCCGGTTTCACGCCATTCTCCGGCCTCAGCCTCCTGAGTAACTGCGACTACAGGCGCCCGCCACCGCGCCCGGCTAATTTTTTGTATTTTTAGTAGAGACGGGGTTTCACCGTGTTAGCCAGGATGGTCTCGATCTCCTGACCTCGTGATCCGCCTGCCTCGGCCTCCCAAAGTGCTGGGATTACAGGCGTGAGCCACCGCGCCTGGCCCAACTCTGTGTCTAAGTAACCACAAGTAAGCTGCCTTTCCTGTCACTTTCAAAGCTAAAACGAGTGATCATCAAATAAATGGCTTTGCTGAAAAATGGTTTTAGCTGGGTATGGTGGCTTGTGCTTATAGTCTCAATTACTTGGGAGGCTGAGGCAGGAGGATCCCTTAAGCCCAGGAGTTTGAGACTAGCCTGGGCAATATGGCAACATCCCATCTCAAAAGAAAAAAAAATTAACGATGCCCTCCGGGTGTACACAAGTAATAAACATGGGCCTGCCCTGCAAGCTCACAGCCAGAACAGACAACAAAGCAGGGGGCTGATAACTTCTGATCAGGACATGTTGGTAGTCTTAGATCATAATCTGGCCTTAGCTATGTCTGCCTTCTTTACAATGTAAATATACCCTGAACTGAGATTCTGGGTTAATTACTTATATATACTTTCATGAGTTTAAAATTAGGCTGTTGGCTTGACACGGTGGCTCACGCCTATAATCCCAGTACTTTGGAGGATTGCTTGAGCCTGAGACTTTAAGACCAGTTTGGGCAACATAGTGAGACCCTGTCTCTACCCACATCCCAAAAAATTAGCTGGTAGTGGTGGTGCATGCCTGTAGTCCCAGCTACTTGGGAGGCTGAGATGGAAGGATCACTTGATCCCAGGAGTTTGAGGCTGCACTGAGCTGTGACTGCGCCACTGCACTCCAGCCTGCATGACAAAGTGAGACTCTGTCTAAAAAAAAAAAAAAAACAAATAAAGTAAAATAAAATAAAAATAAAATAAGATTAGACTGCTAAAAAATTTAAGATTATTTTCTTTAAAACGTGTAGATTGAAAACTGCAAGAGAGCAAAGGGAATTTTAATTTGACAGATGGGGATGGTGGAGCAGGGAGAGAGGTCCACATTTCTGAGAAGATTCAGGCAAAAACTGAAAAAAAGCAGAAGTGCACCAGAGCACACCGTCTACCTATTATAGCATTTTGCCCAGAGCTCTGTAGTCCCTCAGGCACCCTGCAGCCCCGTGTCGTGGGCTTCCAGAATCCAGAATGGCAGTCCAGCAATATGGACAGGTCACACAAGGGCTGGCTTCTACAGGCTAGCTTGAGAGAGGACAATGAACTGTCCTTTAGAACATTAACTCAAGGAAAATAATTTTCTAAATTTCAAGGTTCTGAGTTACAAAAAATCTTCTGGAACACAACCCATGAGTGGATTGGGGCCTGCTAAGCCTAGAGTCTGTGTCAAACACAAGTTCACTTAAAAGAACTAAACACAGACGTGTGTGAGAGTTCTCTATCAGGCTATCACATATGGTATCACTTGTTACAGTGGAAATCTGGACAGAACCTAAATCAGAGCCACTGTATATGGTCAGGCTGTACACCTGATGCAGATATCCTCTGGAGCCAGGCAGTTTGGCAGCCCTAACCTACAGGTCCAACAGTAAGGTTCTGGTTAAATAATGATCTGTCTATAGAGCTGGATACAATGCAGCTGTCACAAATACTACAGAGAAAGATTTAATGCCTCGGAAAAATGCTGTTCATAAGAAAAGCAGTATATACAGTATGATCCTATTTTTGTAAAAAACAATCACACATATCTACTTAAAATATACAAAAAGAAGACTGGAAGGAAACTGAAATGCACACTGGGAGGAGTAAGATAATAATTATATATATTTTAAAGCTTTTTGGCCTTTTCCAAGTTTTTGGCAGTAAAAAGAAATTGGGGAAATACATGAGTTGGTAGACTTACAAAGAGAAGTGGAAGGGGATTATTCTTCATTTCTCACATACCATCAGTTAAATTTATGGAGTAATATACTTACTCAGCCATGAGTTTTGCTATGCGGTGACAGTCATTCTTGTCATAAAACCAGATACTATATATCGACACTTGAAAAACAAAGGGAAAAAAAGATAAGAGGAAATGAGGTTTCAATATTTGGGTATATGTAAATAATATATTATCAACATGGAATGTCACTAAATATACCATCAGACCCTCAAATTGTTAATAGTCAATCTAAAGAAAACAAGTATCTCCTCCCCAAATGCTGTTTAATAAAATCAGGACAGGTAAAACATTCAGATAAAAATGACACAAAATAGTTTTAGACATTATCACCAGATCTCAGTGAACCTAAGACGTTACAAAGCGTAAGATGCAACCATTAGTTATGTACTATCAAGCTTTCAAGAAAAAGGCTTCCAATTAAACTAAGAATCATATTGATTCTAAGATGCATTCTAAATTGATATTAAAATTGTTGCTGGGTGCGGTGGTTCACACCTGTAATCCCAACACTTTGGGAGGCCGAGGCGGGCAGATCACTTGAGGTCAGGAGTTCAAGACCAGCCTGGCCAACATGATGAAACCCATTTCTACTAAAAATACAAAAATTAGCCGGCTGTGGTGGCATGCTTGTAATCCCAGCTACTCGGGAGGCTGAGGCAGGAGAATCGCTTGGGCCCGGGAGGCAGAGGTTGCAGTGAGTCGAGATCATGCCACTGCACTCCAGCCTGGGCAACAGAGTGAGACTCCATTAAAAAAAAAAAAAAAAAAGATACTAAAATTGTTACAACAAAAAGCTTTCAAAACAAATGCCAGCTCTATATCCATCCTATAACTGACTGTTTACATGTGAAGCGGACTGAGCTCAGTCTATGGCACTTCTTATCCCATTCTTTTTATTTCCAATATGGTGCTCAGTTCAAAGAAAGCCCTAAAAAAATTTACTGCAAGATAAATGAACTTTAAAGATTATAATATATAAAAGCTACTATAAATGCTCTTTGGATAAGGTAGAGTAGAAATACTAAACATACATGCTGAAACAGACACATGGATGGATAAGACCCATTGCTACCATGTGTGCCCATATGATGACACTCACAGCTCAGCACACTTTGCACCTCCTTAAATACTTACAGTGATTCCCTAGCACAGAAATGGCAGGTATCATCATGCCTTTTTTAAAGAAACATTACAACTTTTTATTTTGAAATAATTGCACCTTCACATGCATTGTAAAGAACAGACAGATCTCAATTGTTTCCTCCAATGGTAACATTTTACAAAACTATGGTATACTATCACAGCCAGGATACTGACATCAGTCCAGATACAGAAATTTCCACGGCCACCAGGATCCCTGATGCCCTTTTAGAGCCCACATCCACCTTGCTCTGGCCCCTCTCCTGTCCCTGACTCTTGGCAAATAGGAACCTGTTCTCTATTTCTACAATGTTGTAATTTCAAGAGTATTACATTATATAAATGAAACTACAGAAGTCATAGAAGACTGCTGTCCATTCCAAGCTGGTTGTAATGAGATCCTCTTTGCTCTTCCTGCTCCACCGCCTTCATGGAAGGGAGACGCAGAAGTCACCTGGTGGCCAACTATCATTAGTGGGGCTTCCAATCCTTGCCAGTTTTGCTGGGCTGGCCTAGTATTGCCGGCAGGACTCTCGTTCAGTCTAGGAGAGGAATGAGCCTACCCGGGCCACCTTCTGTTGCTAGGCTGAAGGTCAAGAAACACCAGGCCCAGGCCCCCTTCTTATGTTGGGTAGGGGTTTGTAAGACACTTTCCTGCTGCTGTTCCACCAGTTCTGGGTTCCTGACCAGATCGTCCTCCTTCTACCTTTCACAGTTCTCCAGATTGTCTGTTGTGTCATTTCCAGGTTTTATAGTTGCAAGTGGCAGGCAGAGAGAAGTCTATGCTACTGAGTTTAATTGGAAGTTTCATTTTGCATTTTTATGGATGGGAATACAGGTTAACAGAGAGACTAAGTAACTTATTAACAAATGAGAGAAAAAAGTCAGTCTCAGAGCTATAAGTAAAACTTGGGTCAGGCCAGGCGTGGTGGCTCACGCCTATAATCCCAGCACTTTGGGAGGCCAAGACGGGCAAATCACCTGAGGTCAGGAGTTCGAGACCAGCTGGCCAACATGGTGAAACCCCGTCTCTACTAAAAATACAAAATTAGCCGGGCATGGTGGCAGATGCCTATAATCCCAGCTACTCGGGAAGCGGAGACAGGAGAATTGCTTGAACCCGGGAGGCAGAGGCTGCAATGAACTGAGATTGCACCACTACACTCCAGCCTGGGCAACAAGAGCGAAACTCTGTCTCAAAACAAACAAACCCAAAAAACAAACTTGTGTCTTCTCAATCCTAGACCAGTTATCTTGTTACTACATTTTCATTGCTTACATCTCATTGCATTGAAATAACATTACATTTTTTTATAGAAACAAAGTTAGTGAGCTTAGTTATGCTTGATGATCAAAGTGACACATAAAAGAATACATAATTAAATTAAAAGGCACATTAAGAGGGTGCTATAGAATATAGGAAATAGAAGTGCTAGCACAAGAGATTTTAAATAAATCAAAAAATCATTTTTATAACTATTATTTGAATTCTATAAATATATTATCAGTATATATCGATTTAGAAAACCACTGCTATTAAAAGTTATTTTAATGGTCAATTATTTGTTTCACCCTAAATTAAGGCCATTATTCCACAAAAGACTTCATAGCAAATCATAACTTTAAAAGTTTCCTTCTTGGCTGGGCGCAGTGGCTCATGCCTGCAATCCCAGCACCCTGGAAGGCCAAGGCGGGTGGATCACCTGAAGTCAGGAGTTCGAGACCACCCTGGCCAACATGGTGAAATCTGTCTCTACTAAAAATACAAAGAATTAGTCAGGCATTGTGGTGGATGCCTGTAATTCCAGCTACTTGGGAGGTTAAGGCAGGAGACTCTCTTGAACCGGGAGGTGGAGGCTGCAGTGAGCCGAGATCGTGCCATTGTACTCCAGCCTGGGCAACAAGAGTGAAACTTTGTCTCAAAAAAAAAAAAAATTATATATATATGTTATATATATAATTATGTATATAATGTAATTATGTATATAATTATATATATAAAAGTTCCCTTCTCAGTAGAAATATAATTTTGAGTCCACTGTTATTGCAGAGTTAATTAAAACATGATTGATACACAGAGCGAGTGCACGGCTTCATTTTAATGATTGAAGATCATGAACAAGAAAAAATCCTACCCTGTTTACAAAGGGCTTCTCAGGCAGGGAAAAACCTCTAATTACACCAAAACTGCTCTAATCTATGGAGCCCGTGTATGGTCATGTGTCTCACAGGTGGCCGCACTACCTGAAGGAAGTCCAGGCTTGCTAGTCTCTGAGCCTTCAACCAGCTGGGAAGAGTTTCCCATGTTTGGAATCCATTTTCACAGTGCCTCTTTTGTTCACAGAACGTCAAAGCACTGTGAGTGCTCCAAACAGAATCAAACTCCAATGAATAACAAGTAATTTTGGAATGTTTTACATGACGGTAAGTCAATAAATTCCCTCAGCTTTAACATCTCAATGGAAGGAGCACAGAAGCAGCCTTGTTACAGAGATAATTAATAAGCATTATCTACTGCAGGGTCTTAGTTATGATCTTAGCAGCTAAGGCTTGCTCCAACTACAGTAAATCAGATCAGGGCTTTTAAAAGACTCCATATATGGCAATTATACATGACCACCTTTCTTGAAATATGCCTCTTCCAAGCCTGGCTAATGAACAACCCAAACACCGAAGTCCAAATACAAAAATTTGTTTTCCTCCAATAAGCTATATTAATCTGGACATACTAAAACAATACACAGTGATAAGAAAAATTTATGACATGTGGCCGTGTGCAGTGGCTCACGCCTGTAATCCCAGAACTTTGGGAGGCTGGGGTGGGTGGATCACCTGAGGTGAGGAGTTCGAGACCAGCCTGGCCAACATGGTGAAACCCTGTCTCTACTAAAAATACAAAAAGTAGCTGGGCGTGGTGATGCATGTCTATAATCCCAGCTACTCAGAAGGCTAAGGAAGGAGAATCGCTTAAACGCAGGAGGTGGAGGCTGCAGTGAGCTGAGATTGCGCCACTGCACTCCAGTCTGGGTGACAGAACAAGACTCCGTCTCAAAAAAAAAAAAAAAAAGTTTATGATATGCAACACATCAGGCTTAGAGAGGAACACACAATTTTTTCTGTACTAAACAGAAGCAATTAAGTGTGTTTTCACAGGTGCTTCCAAATGTAACTCTCAGGAAAGAACTTCTTATCAATAATCACAATAAGTCCATCAAAGCTGTCAACTTATTTTGAAAATCCTTCATTTAAGATGCCTCCCTTTTCCTTTGAAGAAATACAATATAATTTAGAAATAAGGCACATGCCTTCTGCTTTTGTGTATTATCAAACTGCCTAAAAAGAGCCAAACACTTTCAAAGGCATGTTTGCAGAAGAAATAAAGATAAGAAAGCCATAATGATAGCTTAATGGGTAAGGGATAAGAGTCACACTCCATTCTGCCAAAAGCAGACCTGTAGAGGTTCAGACACGCATCCAAGAATCAGCTCTGTCTGCCAACATATCAAACCGTCAGTGCATGCAACTGGCAAGAAAGCCCAGGGAGCTGCCACGGAGCCTGTCACTATCACTCATGAGGAAAGACAGACAAGTTCACCAGATAGCTAAAACTGTAGAGGACCTCCTCTTCAAACCAAAGTTAAACATTCTTCCCTCAAGAGAACTTACACTCTAAGGCCCAACATATTCTGCCAACAATTCACTTGCTGAAATAAATTTCTCTGATTAACTATGCCACAGAGAATTTAGGTTTTTGGCAACATAGTATTGCCTTTTGCTATGGCAAATGATGGCACACTGTTTTACAAATGGCCTTTCTCAAGATGAAAGAAACTACTTAGTTAATGGATACCTACCACACACTGTGACTGCTAACAGCTATCCTAAGTCAGTCATGCTGCATAAGATAGACAAGACATTGAAAAGTTGGCTGGGTGCGGTGGCTCACATCTCTAATCCTAACACTTTGAGAGGCTGAGGTGGGAGGTTCACTTGAGCCTAGCAGTTCAAGACCAGCCTGGGTAACACAGTGGGACCTTGTTTATTTAAAAAAAATTTTTTTAATTAAAAAAAAAAAGAAAAAAGAAGAAAAAGTTAGGAGGTGTGATAGAACATTTCATTGCCTTCCACAAAAAATATCAAAATCCATCTAAGAATATCGAACATTAAATGTTTCCTTTGCTTTTCAAATGAAGGTCCCATTCTTTTGAAAATGTAAAAAAAAAAACCAAAAAAAAAAACAACTTATTACAAAAATTAAAGGTATTTGAACTATTTTGTATTGAGAAATTTTAGTAACTGGAGTTCTGAGTAAGTTTTCTATTTCCTTAGACCCGTTTAAAGATATACCAACCTATTATGATTTCATATATTTCACTGTTTCTCATCTTGAGAGAGGTACATGGCTCACACAAGATCAAGAAAAGTCAAATTAATTTGGTATCTTTGTAAAATCCCTTGAGACTTCTAGAGATGCTGTGAAATGTCACAAAAACAGAGCTGGAATCACTCTCATACATATGTTGTCTTTGTGATTCATTATTTAGATCTAACCTACTTTCTAAAAGGATCTGAGGAGGCTGGAGATTTTCTCAGTATGGTGCGAAGCAAAAAGGGGGTTTGATAAAAAGCTTTTTGGTAGTGATGTTAAGAGGCATAAAATTTCTTTTTCCTGAAACTCTGTGCTTGAGAAAATAAATAAGGAGAAGAAAAGTTACACAATTTCTAAAGATAATAATGACAAAGATCTCTTACACCAGGAAACAAAAACAAGAAAACGGGGTTTAGGTATGGACAAATACACTTTTTATATATAAAAATGGAATAGGTATATAAACAAAAGTCACCCCTGGCAAGTGAAAAAGCAAACACCTCTCCCTCGGCAGATCATTCATTTCCTTTAAGACAAGAATAAGCATGGAGGCTCTCCAGGAACATCAAAGGGTTAGGAAAGAGAGAGAGGAGGGGAGAAAGGCTCCAAGATAGAGGAGCAGAAAACACACACACACACACGAAAAAGGATATGGACCCTAAGACTGAGTGACGTGAGATCATAACAGATTTTGGCATGCTACAAACACTTAGGTAGATGAGATGCTGTATATCTGCAAGTAACGCTGGAAAATGTGATTCAATTATCTTTGCAGCTTAACCCTTTTGGCCAAAAAACCCACTCATTTCAGACCACCACCGAACACTAATATGGTAGAGAAAGAGTTCAATTTCTAAAATTTAAATTGTAATATGTACTTATTGAATAATTCAACAATGATTAAAAGACTCAGGACAGGTAATTTAAAAATGCTACTCTTCAAGGTCTTCATCATTTAAAAATTTGGTGCCTCTGTCTAAATTAAATCAAATCTGAATATATTAACTCAAAATACTTCTTCCACTATCCCATTAACATTATAATCTCAATATAGAATTCAGACACATGAAATGACCATTGAACTTCTTTAGGAATTAGGAAAATAAACCCAACAATATCACAACTAATTACTCCCACTTGCAAAAGCTTTATTCTTAAACAATGGGCAACCCTAAGTAAAACAGTGAATTGCACTAGGGTTTTGCCTTTGCTTTTAGGATTTCTTTTTTTTTTTTTTTTTTATGAAGATGAATTTTTACTAATATATAAAGATGTTTGTAATATGGTATTAAGTTTTTTTATTTTTTTTATTTTATTTTATTTTTTTATTATACTTTAAGTTCTAGGGTACATGTGCATAATGTGCAGGTTTGTTACATATGTATACTTGTGCAATGTTGGTGTGCTGCACCCATCTAGTTCAACCATTATGCTTTTAGGATTTCTATCGCTATTGCCACACAGTACCCACAACTCCTTAAAGTACAGCTTCTAAAGTGTGTGATGTAAATCAGGGGTCCCCAACCTCAGGGTCACGGATTGGTACTGGTCCGTGGTCTGTCAGGAACCAGGCTGCACATCAGGAGGTAAGTGGCAGACAACAGAGCATTACTGCCCGAGCTCTGCCTCCTGTCAGATCAGCTGCGGCATTAGATTCTCATAGGAGCTCCAGCCCTACTGTGAACTGCGTATGTGAGGGATCTAGGTTGTGGTTCCTTACGAGAATCTAACGCCTGATGATCTGTCATTGTCTTCCATCACCCCTGGATCGGACCGCTGTTTAGACGCAGGAAAACAAGCTCAGGGCTCCCACTGATTCTACATGATGGTGAGTTGCATAATTATTTCATTATATATTACAATACTAACAGAAATAAAGTGCACAATAAATGTAATGTGTCTGAATCATCCTGAAACAATCCCCCAATCCCCATCCATTGAAAAACAGTCTTCCATAAAACTGGTCCCTGGTGCCAAAAAGGTAGGGGAATGTTGGTGTAAATGATTATGGTTCTGCCAAATGCTGGACATGTCCAACCCCTGCACTGGCAGTCTAGTCGCTCTAGTATCCCACACGAATACCATTTTTATGTATGATAAGGGAAAGACAAAGGCAGAGGGAAGCATGACCCTTGACCTCCATGGAGTTGAATTCCCATTTCCTAGGCTTCCAAAAATCTACAGTTAGGGATCTGGGAAATGGGTCAGACGGGGTGTAAAATAGGGGGGAAACTTCTTTTCTCTCCTTTCCCTCACTTCTACGCTCCTACACATTTTTCTACCAATTTACTAATCGATATCCACAGCAGGGTTGTAAGCACAAATACGGACTATAAGAGACCTCAGAGTGTGGTGGGATCAGTGATGAACCTGCCTTACCTACAACTCTGGCTGACTGTAGTACTTGCAGGAATCCAAGTGCTGTGTGGCCACACATGTCATTTTGTCACAAGAAAAATCAGCAATCTAGGTATGGATGTATAAAGTATGGTAATTTTAAAACGTTGGTAGCAAATGCTTAGTCTGTGCTTTCCTTTTATTAAAAAGAAAAAGCTGGCCGGGTGTGGTGGCTCACGCTTGTAATCCCAGCACTTTGGGAGGCCAAGGCGGGTGGATCACTTGAGGTCAGGAGTTTAAGACCAGCCTGGCCAACATAGTAAAACCCCATCTCTACTAAAAATACAAAAAAAGTAGTTAGGCATGGTGGCACATGCCTGTAATCCCAGCTACCGTGGAGGCTGAGGCAGAAGAATCACTTGAGCCTGGGAGGCAGACGTCGCAGTGAGCTGAGACTGCACCAGCACACTCCAGCCTGGGCAACAGAGCAAAATTCCACCTCAAAAAAAAAAAAAAAAAAAAAAAACCAAACAAAAAACAAAGGCCGGGCGTGGTGGCTCATGCCTATAATCCCAGCACTTTGAGAAGCTGAGGCGGATGGATCACCTAAGGTCAGGAGTCCAAGACGAGCCTGGTCAACACAGTGAAACTCCGTTTCTACTAAAAATACAAAAATTAGCCAGGCGTGGTGGCGTGTGCCTGTAATCCCAGCTCAGGAGGCTGAGGAAGGAGAATCACTTGAACCTGGGTGGCAGAGGTTGCAGTGAGCTGAGATTGCGCCACTGTACTCCAGCCTGGGCGACAAGAGCAAAACTCCGTCTCAGAAAAAAAAAAAAAAGAAAGAAAAGCAAAGAAAAGCAAAAGCTGAGCATGCCCGGAAGCAGTGACTTTGTAAGTGACTCAGACCTGCCTGGATCCTCCAGGGCACTGAACCCGAAGGGCCCAGTCTCAAGGTTTATTCTGCACACTCCAGAGGAGCTTCCCTCTTCTTAAGACTAGTGGTTACTCTATTTCAATTTTTACATACACAGATAACTTCAGTGTGTAAACAGAAGGTGAAAACCTACATATTACAGTTAACATATTTCTGTCACTTAGGTACAAAAAATGATCCCCTTTGTGAGTTCTCAAAATAAATAACATTCAAAGTATTCAATATTTAATATAATTATCTAAAAGAGATAAATGATACAGGCATGGTTAACTTTACCAATCTTTACAATTAAGATAACACCACAATAAAAAAAAAGATGAAAAGTGCTTTTATCTAACAACACTACCTGAGGGGGAAAAAGTCAGTAATTAATGAATCATAATGAAAAGAATCTTCTTTGGAAATTCTGAAATGTTCAATGGATTTACGAAGATACCAAGAAGGCACCTGGTAAATGCTCTAGCAGAATACTAAGCAGCGCCTACAATGAGCCAGAAAGTAATATATGTATTTTTAAAACATGTGAACTAACAGTGTCACTGAGTCAGACTCAGCCACTGAGTCTCAAGTCCCTCTGTGTTTTTGTGGTGTTTTTACCTCTTCAGTCTACAAATGTGGCAACAGCAAGGCTCTTTCCTTATCTTGGTCCAGAAGGCCAGACTAATGCAGTTGCCACAGACCCTTTCTCCTTCACTGATTACAGAATCATACCAACCACAGCACTGCTGCAGCTGATGGTGGAAGACTGCCTTTCTTCAAGCTAAGAAAGAAGAACTGCACTGAATTCAAAGATATCAAAGAATGAACCACGGAAATTTTCTTGTTGTTTATGAATTCCTCTTTCAGTCTGGAGGGAGAACTCACATTTTTGGACTGGACAAATTATAAACTTATCTTGTAAGGAAATTTCTTGCACTGTGCTTTAAAAGTCTGAAGATTTGCTCCAAATGCCAACAGCCACCTACCATCTCTACTGTTTTGAGTCTTACCCTTGAACTGAGAAAGGACAAGCAGAGAGACAAAAAAAGCACACACTACAGCATTTCTTTTACTAAAACTTTCCATTTGGCAGCAGCACTTTCAACACTATGGAAATGAACCTTCCTACTTTTTCTAGTGATCTAATTTTACTTAAAAACACTATATATCAAGAGATTGATGCCCGATATAAAGGAAAAGTGATAAGTGAAGCAGAAACGAAGGGGTACTTCTCTCTGGCTTTTGGAGGTAAGTTCTTAAAAATATTAAATAGCAATAACTGTTGACATTTTAAATTATACTTACGAGATAATTGTCTTTTTTGTTTAAGCAGGCTAAAGAGCAACATACTAGACTAGTAGCTATATGACATTAACACCTTTTTAAGAAAATTTCAGATTAGATATTACTCACATAGGATCACTTTGAAAGTGTTTCATACAAACCACAAACTTGTAATTGTTTAAACCTGTCAAGGTAAAATAAAATTTGGGAAATATCTGTGTTCTTTTGAAAAACTGAAAAGGGCTTTGTCTATTTCCCCAAAACTGCTTTTGGTTTTACAGAAAACATTAAAAAATACAAAAAGTGGCATTAAGTGGGAGATACATGCCTTAGGGTGGAGGAAACATGAAAAAGTTGTCCTTATTAATGATTAGCTTCCAGTAAAGAGATGCCATATCTAACATGCACATAAAGTAAAATTATCATTGTTTTTGGTTAAAACTACCATTACACATTGGTCTATGGCGAGAATAAGGTCTGAGAAGAGAAAATCAAGACTATATACTCTTTCCAAACAATGGATGAGTACTGCCGCTGAAAATGACCAAGAAAAAATGTGTACATACCCTTACTGTCTCTCTGGTAGATGAGATTGTCACTATTACTAGCCCAGTCATTCAAATTTACAACCAATTACTCTCAAATCACAGACCTTAAATCATTAATTTTTATCATTAATCTATAGGGGGTTGTTTTAAGAATAAACGTGCATAGCTTTGGGCTTAATGTAGTAGCACATTTCATTAAGAATCCTGACCCAGCTGTGGCTAGTGTAATCCGAGCACTTTGGGAGGCTGAGGTGGGATGATCGCTTGAGGCCAGGATTGGAGACCAGGTTGGTCAACACAGCAAGACCCTATCACCACAAAAAATTTGTAGAGACCCTATCTCTATTTAAAAGAAAAATATTTAGCTGGTGTGGTAGCTCACACCTATAGTCCTAGCTACTCAGGGCACGGGCTGAGGAAGGAGGATCGTTTGAACACTACAGCCTAGGCAACAGAGTGAGACCCTGTCTCAGAAAAAAAAAAAAAAAAAAAAGAATCTTGACCCTTACCAAGAAGGTAGAGTTTTGACACAGAAAGTTCTAACGTCCTTTAGTAACTTCAGCTTATAATTTTCTAAGAAAATACAACATAGCCTAAGAACTAAAAAAAATTAATAAAATTCTTTAAAAGTGCACAGTAGTTTTAATCTATATGATATAGCAGCTGGTAAAGTGCTTGGCAAATGACATATTCAATAAATGTCACTGAATTAAGGTATGTATCTAAGTTAAATAATTACCTTGGTTAAAAACCAGGTAAAACGCTATATATATATATATATATTTTTTGAGATGGAGTATATATATGCAATTTTTTTTTTTTGAGATGGAGTCTCGCTCTGTTGCCCAGGCTGGAGTACAATGGTGCGATCTTGGCTAACTGCAACCTCCGCCTCCCAGGTTCAAGTGATTCTCCTGCCTCAGCCTCCTGAGTAGCTGGAATTGCAAGCGTGTGCCACCATGCCCGGCTAATTTTTGTGTTTTTAGTAGCAATGGAGTTTTACCTTGTTGGTTAGGCTGGTCTCAAACTCCTGACCTTGTGATCTGCCTGGCTGAGCCTCCCAAAGTGCTAGGATTATAGGTATGAGCCATTGTGCCTGGCCTAAAATGCAATATTGAAATAGTTTTTGCCAAAGAAAATCATTAAATGCCAGAACCAACTTTATAGAGCTTGATGGTACTGCAAACCTATATTATTAATACTTTCAATTGGCCAGGTTATACTGTAGACTGTCTAGCTGTAAGAAAGAGAAAAATCAGTTCTGTTTGCTTTTACAAGTCATGCGCCACAAATGCTGCTTTGGTCAGTGACAGACTGCATACATAACAGTGGTTTCTTAAGATTATAATACCACATTTTCACTGTACGTTTTCTCTTAAGATGTTTTTAGATGTACGAATTCTTACCAATGTGCTACAACTGCCTCTCACATTCAGTACAATAACATGCTATACAGGTTTGTAGCGTCAAAGCAATACCATATATTCTAGGTGTGTAGGCTACGTCATTTATGTTTGTGTAAGTACAGTCTATGATGTTCATACAACAAAACTGCCTAATGACATCTCTTAGGACATATTCCCGTTGTTTAGTGACTCATGACTGTACTTTGTTATTGATTCACATGCCAGGTTTAGATTCTTAAAAAATTCCTTAGAACACACTTTACAGAATATTCTTGGGGCATTTTGTAATTAAGTGATACGTAAGCATATAGATATTTAAAAAAGATTCCCCATTACTACTTTATTACTAAGAGGTGTCCACAGTGAAAATCAAAACACCTCTGATACTGGTCTTGAGGAAAAACATCTTCTAAGAGAAGTATTACTCAGTGAGGTGTGCTGCTTGTAGCAGGTATATATTGGGTTGGTGTAAAATATTTGTAACCACAATTACTTTTGGACCAACCTAATAGTGAGGTATGTTGCTTGTAGGAGGTATGTATAATAGGCTCACCACCTTGCTGAGGGAATAGTGAATCACAGAAGCATGATTTCCTCATCACAGAAGAGCGGCCTTTGGAGACAAGTTTCCCTTGAAGATTAGACCGGAAGTGTACGAACCCTGTAGCTGCCTTTTTAGAGGCTGGTCTCCACATGGAGAACTAACAGTCCTAGTACCATTTACTGAATAGAACATTCCTCTCAGCATTTTCTTTAGAAGTGATGAGAGAGATTTTTAGTCTATTGGCCCAATTATTTTATTTATGAGCCCTTTCAAATCTATTTATTCCTAAGTAATCTTTGTTAAACTATGTTTTCCTAGGAAACTTTCATTCAAGTTTTAAATTTATAGGCAAAAGTTTTTCACAGTGGCTTGTTTTTAAAAATGCGTGTTCTCTGCCTTTAGTTGGAACATATTTATATTTTTATTTCTAATACTGCATATTATACCTCCCCTTGTTTTTTTAATGATTGTTGCTCAATCATGTTATAGTGGAATTTTTTGTTTTGTTGATCTGCTCTATTCTATTGAAATTTCTACTTTTTGCAATTAATTTCTACTCCTTATTTTCCTTCAACTTTACTCAGATTTCCCTATTTTCCTCCCTAAATTCTTTGGATGAATGGCCTATATTCGGCAATTTTTATAAACCGCTAATATATACTCGAAAAAAACTCAAATTCTCTAATTGCTAGAAGTAGGATTTTTTTTTCTTTTTTCTTCTCAGACATACTTTATCATCAGTTAATGTCAGTAGCAGAACTGGACAAAATTTTCATTACTGAGAGACTGAGAGTAGCAGGGTTTTTTTTTTTTTTTTTTTAGATGGAGTCTCACTCTGTTGCCCAGGCTGGAGTGCAGTAGTGTGATCTTGGCTCACTGCAACCTCTGCCTCCTGGGTTTAAGCAATTCTCTGCCTCAGCCTCCTGAGTAGCTGGGATTACAGGCGCCCGCAACCACGTCTGGCTAATTTTTTTTTTTTGTAGTTTTAGTAGAGACAGGTTTTCACCATCTTGGCCAGGCTGGTCTTGAACTCCTGACCTCGTGATCCACCTTCCTCGGACTCCCAAAGTACTGGGATTATAGGCGTGAGCCACTGTATCTAGCCAGCAGGGTTTTTATATGTCCATCGTATCAGGTTTGTTAACTGTATCGTTCAACCATCCAGTAACTTTATTGTCTATGGCCAGATGTGGTGGCTCACACCTGTAATCCTAGCACTTTGGGAGGCCAAGGTGGGAAGATCATTTGTGGCCAGGAGGTTGAGACCAGCCTGGGCAATAAAGCAAGACCTCATCTCTTAAAAAAAAGTTGTCTGCTTTATCTGTCAATTACTAAAGTGGCTTATTAAAATCTGTCACTATAATTATGGATTTTTAACATTCAATTTGCAATTCTGACATATACTAAGTATATATCATTCAAAATTATTTTATCTTCTAGGTCACTTATTCCTTTCATCATTATGTGGTAACTTTTACCCCTAATGATGCTTTTTGCTTTACAGTTTACCATGTATGACTCACACAGACACCAGCGTTTTTTGCTTGATAGCTGCCTGATAAATCTCATTCTATTGCTTACTTTCAACCTTTCCAGGATCTTAAGGGTTTTTAAAGTTTCTTGAAAACAGCATACAGGGCCAAGTGTGGTGGCTCACATCTGTAATCCAGCACTTTGGGAGGCCAAGACAGGAGGACTACTTGAGCCCAGGAGTTTGAGACCAGCCTGGACAATATAGAGACCTTGTCTCTACAAAAAATAAAAACGTATTAGCTGTGAGTGGTGGCGTGCACCTGTGGTTCCAGCCACTTGGGAGGCTGAAATGGAAGGATCACTCAAGCCTCAGAGGCTGAGGCTGCAGAGCCATAATGGTGTGTTACTGCACTGCAGGTTGGGTGTCACAGCGAGACCTGTCTCTAAAAAATAAATAAAGAAAAATAATTAAAAATATTAAAACAGTATGTAGGCAAATTCTACATGTTTATCCAATCTGAGTCTTTTAACTGGCAAGTTTAGTTCACTTAACATTTGTTCTAAATTGATTGATTTCTGCCATTTTATTCTGGGCTTTCATTTTCCCATGGTTTCTATTTACTTTTTTCCCACTTTCTGGTTTTTATTGGTTTGAAAGTTAAGATATCCTATTTATGTTCTGCAGTGGAATCTTTTGAATATACAAAACCTTATTAATCAATTTATCTGCCATACCAAGCATTCACAATCTTGGAATGCTTAGGTTTGAACAGCTTTTAGTTTGTTACTGTTTTTTTGCAAAATAAAACCATTAAAAGCCAGAACCTGTTTCATAGAGCTTGATGGTACCACAAACCTGTATCTTAATATTCTCAGTTAATCAGGTTATACTGTAGAGCATCTAGCTGTAAGAAAAAGAAAAACCAGTTCTGTCTGCTTTTACCAGTTACACGCTGCAAACGCTCAACAGACACGTGTGGCTACAGCAAGAATCTGGGGAGACAACTGCTGTTGTTTTTGCTGAAAAGCATATTTTGTTCTCTTGGATTACTGAATTATTGGTTGTTTTTTTTCTTCAGTCCTCTGAATATATTGTTCTTTTGTCTGCTAAACTCAGTAGCTGCAACTAGGGAATATGCTGTCAGTCTAACTGGTGTTCTTTTGTAAACACTTAATCTTGAGCAACCTTTGGTTGCTTCTCTGTCTTTGATATCAGAATGTGTCTGGGTATGTGTGTGTGTGTGTGTGTGTGTGTATACATATATATACATACATATATATTTTTTTTGAGACAGAGTCTCACTCTGTTACCTAGGCTGCAGTGCAGTGGCATGATCTCGGCTCAGTGCAACCTCTACCTCCTGGGTTCAAGCGATTCTCCTCCCTCAGGCTCCCGAGTAGCAGGAATTACAGGTGCCCGCCACCAGGCTCAGCTAATTTTTGTATTTTTAGTAGAGATGGGGTTTCACCATGTTGGCCAGACTGGTCTCAAACTCGTGACTTCAAGTGATCTGCCTGCCTAAGCCTCCCAAAGTGCTGGGATTACAGGTGTGAGCCACAGCGTCCGGCTATATTTCTATGTTTTATGCTTGGAGCCCATTCTATTGTTTAAATCTGAGATTTATGTCTTTTATGGATTCTGGAAAAGTCCCAGTCTGATATCTACTCTTCAAATATTGCCTCTCTACAAATCTGCTTTATCATTCTGAAATTCTTATCCATCAAATGATAGATTTATAATTCTAATCACTCTGTTGTATTTCCATTTCGTCCTTTGTTTTTGATACATTCTGGATTTCCTCAGATATCTCTTCTAGCTCACCAATTCTCTTTCCAGCTATTACCAATTAACTGTTGAATCCAAGTAGAGAGTGTCTTTTAATTAAAATTATAATTTCTATTAGTTCTACTCAGCTATTTTTCAAATCTTCCTGTTTTTTTTTGTTTTTACAGCATTTATTCTTTTTTACTCTTTTACTATTTGAGACAGGGTCTCACTCTATCACCCAGGCTGGAGTGCAGTGGCGTGATCATGGCTCACTGCAGCCTCAACCTCCCGGGCTCAGGTGATTCTCCCATCTCAGCCTTCCAGGTCCGCCTGGCTAATTTTTTTTATTTTTTATAGACGGGGTTTCGCCATGTTGCTCATGCTGGTCTGGAACTCCTGGACTCAAGTAATCTGCCCGCCTTGGCCTCCCAAAGTAGTGGGATTAGAAGTGTGAGCCATTGTGCCTGGCAGCATTTTATTCTTTTCTTTTTGAGACAGAGTTTCACTCTTGTTGCCCAGGCTAGAGTGCAGTGGCGTGATCTTGGCTCACTGCAACCTCCGCCTCCCGGGTTCAAACGATTCTCCTGACTCAGTTTCTCCTGAGTAGCTGGGATTACAGGCATCTGCCACCACGCCAGGATAATTTTTTGTATTTTTAGTAGAGACGGGGTTTCACCATGTTGGGCAGGCTGGTCTCGAACTCTTCACCTCAGGTGATCCACCCACCTCGGCCTCCCAAAATGCTGGGATTTCAGGCATGAGCCACCGCGCAGGGCCTTTATTCTTTTTTCACATTTGCTGTTCTTTCTTTTTACTTTATTTTATAATCTGTATTTTGTATTTACATCTATTAGAGTCTCTAGCTTCCATGAACTAAAGTCTTTGGGAAGGGTTGTATAATCCTGCTGTTTGTTGTATGCCACCTTTCATTCACTGCAAAGTATTTCCTTGTATATTTAGTAATTCTAGACCATGAGACATGTCTGATATTCCTGGGTAACCTGGGCTAAGAATGTATGTTGCCAGAAGGGATCTACATTTGCTTCTGCCAGATGCCCTAGAGTAATCACCAGCTGATGATTAATTTTATGTTAATTTCTTGACCTGGGTAAGAAATGACACCAAATGAATGGTACAACTTGAACCTTAAATGAAGGAAGACCCATGGTTATTTTTCAGGTAGACATCTTCCTTCTAACCCAAAGCCCAGATTTATTTATTTTTTATTTTTTTAATTGAGACGGAGTCTTGCTCTGTCTCCTAAGCTGGAGTGCAGTGGGGCCATCTAGGCTCACTGCAACCTTCGCTGCCTGGGTTCAAGTGATTCTCCTGCCTAGCCTCCTGAGTAGCTGGGACTACAGGTGCATACCACCACATCCGGCTAATTTTTTTGTATTTTTAGTAGAGATGGGGGTTTTGCCATCTTGGCCAGGCTGGTCTTGAACTCCTGACCTGAGGTGATCCACCCGCCTCAGTCTCCCAAAGTGCTGGGATTACAGGCGTAAGCCACCACACCTGGCCAAGACTTCTCATTTTTAATATATATATTTTTCCAATGTATACCTTAGGCTTTCTAGTAATGACCCCTGTAACATTTGAAAACAATACTTGTAAAGAGACACAAAGAGCCTGCAGCTTGTGCATGGTACTATCAGAAGGGATAGGAAGAAGCATATCACAGGCCTGCGTTATAAGCACTCCAGCCTGGGTGACAGAGCATGACTCCGTCTCAAAAAAAAAAAAAAAAAAAAAAAAGAGATAGGCTGAGCATGGTGGCTCACGCCTATAATCCCAGCACTTTGGGAGGCCGAGGCAGGTGGATCATGAGGTCAGGTGTTTGAGACCAGCCTGGCCAATATGGTGAAACCCTGTCTCCACTAAAAATACAAAAATTAGCTGGGTGTGGTGGTGGTGCATGCCTGTAGTCCCAGCTACTCAGGAGGCTGAGGCAGAAAAATTGCTTGAACTCAGGAGGCAGAGGTTGCAGTGAGCTGAGATCACGCCACTGCACTCCAGTCTGGGCGACAGAGCGAGACTCCATCTCAAAAAAAAAAGAAACAAAAGAAAAGAGAACCTGGATGACACTGATGTCCCTAGGATTCTTTCACTAATAAGATCATTTGTTGAGTCTAGGATGGAGACACAGTCTATGATATTTGGTATTTGTAAACACCTAACAAAATACCTTACTTTCATGATGGCCTTTTAAGATAAATAGGTCAAATCAGTGGTTTAAATGATTTAGCCAAGGTTGTAGTCAGTAAAATGGCAAAGCCCGGAATAGAATTCTTATCTGCAAACTAAATTCCATGCCAAAAGAGTGTTGCCATGGCAAAGCCACCCTCAGGGAAATATTCTGCAGCTTTTGTATCTAGAAATCATTTGTAAGTTTCGAAAAGGAATGACTAAATAGGAGGCATAAAAATCTAATCCAAAGCTTCCCAAGTAGTTGTTTGATTCAGGTATGGCACAACAAAGAGTATGTTGGCACATTAACTCATGCTTTAGACTTCCACTGTCCAGTAGAGCAGGTGCCAGCACATACAGCCATGCAAATTCAAATAAATTAAATTAAATAAATTAAAAAGAAGTGTTCTTCATTTGCACTAGCCACATTTCAGGCTACTATATTAGACAGTGCTGACACAGAACTGTCAATTTCCCTGATTACAAAGTTTTAGTGGATAGCACTGCTCTAGAATATGGACTGATGAAGTAATTTTATTGTTACAGTAGACTGGAAAGAACATTGGCCTTGAAGCCCGAAAGACCTACTCTTGAATTCTGCATCTGTCACTTATTACCTTTGCGAATCTTGAGCAGGTTCCTAAACAACTCTGAGCCTCTTGTTTTCTCAACCTGTAAGCTGAGGATCAGAAATAAGGTGCTAGAAATATCAGTTACTCAATAACTCCAGAACTTATAACCTCCCCATTCTTCATTGTAGTCCCACTGCAGTCTTGTGGCTGCCAAAGGCCCTTGCACAAAATAAAAATACACTGTTCCCAAAAGATTCAAGAGGTTGGACATGGTGGCTCATGCCAGCACTTTGGGAGGCCGAGGCGGGAGGAATGCTTGAACCCAGGAATTCAAGAACAGCCTGGGCAACATAGTGAGACCTTGTCTTTTGAAAACAACCACCACCACCACCACCACCACCACTTCCCCACAAAGATTTAAGAGAATCACCAAGCCTAAGCCCTTAGTGAATGTAAGAATTTTCTCTGTAAGATTTTATCTTTTTCTTGAGGGGTAGGGTGGGTGTAGGCTGGCATGTTTTATAAAGAAAAACTCATAAAAATAAATAAAACAACTTAGAACTGAAAAAAAGTTATGGTTCACTGTTCTAGTACATTAACTCCAAAAATTAATTTGAATGAAGGAAGTTGGATATGAAGGTGTAACTTGAGTTAAATGGGTCAGGTGTCTTGATGGTATTTCCCAAGAGAATGGCAGAAGAGCAGTCACAGAATCAGGTATAATTACCTGTATGCATAATCAGATACTAACTTTTTATTTAAAGAACAAATCCCTGAACAACTTAATAGCTTGCTGACCTGACAAGACTATTTTCCACTTTTAAGACTAGGTAGGTAAAACACACACTCAAGAGAGGCCTTAACACGCACAAAATCATTTTCTGTTGTCTTATCACTTCTCTCCAATAAAGCTATTCCTTTAAATAATTTCCCTAATGAAATGACCTGGTTAAGTGAGTTTTCTGTTCAACAAAGAAAACTTTTGTTTCAATCAGTTGAGAATTTTCTAAAGTAAAATGCATGAGTTCACTTTCTCCCTAAGAATGTTCTAGCTAACATAATAAATACTCCTGATGATTTTAGGTCTCATTAAAACAATTCAACCTATGATACTACAGTGGAGTTAAAGTTACAAAATACTGACATTTTAAGGCTGACCCCAGGTTATTCTCTGGATATCTGCTTGACTTTTAGAAAATAAAACCTAGTATTAGCTTGTTGTCTTATAATTTGCCTTCATTTCTTACACACATGAACTGTAAAAATAATTCCAGACAACTGAAGTTCTGATTAGTTAGCTTCTATTACTCACGGTTCAATTATATTTGTGTTATGTCACACTTTCAATTTCACAGGACTTGTGAAAAAAATACAATACAATTCATCTCAGGTTTATGCTAAATGGTAACTGGGTCCAGATAACTTTCCCTACTGACTACTTTAATAATCAAACCACTTAGGAGTGATGGCTAGATTAAGTTTCCAGGTAGTAAAGAAAAGAATTAAGCCTATTTCACTTAAAAAAAAACTGGATCTGTATTTCTTTGGAGAATTTCTCCCACCCTCTTTTCATTTTTTGAGACAGGGTCTTGCTCTGTGGCCCAGGCTGGAGTGCAGTGGCGCGATCACAGCTCACTGCAGCCTCGATGACCTCCTGGGTTCAAGCAACTCTCCCACCTCAGCCTCCTGGGTAGCTGGGACTACAAGTGTGTGCCACCACACCTGGCTAATTTTTCTATTTTTTTGTGGAGATGGGGTTTTGACATGTTGCCCAGGCTGGTCTCGAATTTCTGGGCTCAAGCAATCTGCTTGCCTCGGTCTCCCAAAGTCCTGGGATTACAGGCGTGAGCCACTGTGCCCAGCTGAATTTTCCCTTTAATGGAATATTCAGTCCAAAGAAAAGAGCAATCTGAAATAATTATACTGTTAACATTAGTTTAAATAAATCCATCTGAACTTACAGGTATTACAAAGCATTCTAATATGTCCACAGAATTTAAAATCTGAGAGGTAATTACCTGGACAAATAGTTTACTGAGAAGTCAAAAGACAGAAACTGTTTCACTTATACTTAAAAGTGTGCTACGGAAAAGAACTTGGGGGTTTCTAGCTTTAAAATAGGCCTTGTAACTTCTCATTCAGGGAATTAAGAGGTATATAATTTCTAGTAACCTTTTTCTATTTTATACTGAAGACATCCCCCAAGACCAATTACTTCTCAGCCAAATGAAATTCAAACACATTAACTTTTACTTTTTAAGTTAGAAGCAACATTTCTCCAACTATATCCTTAGATGATAATTAGAGCACAATCGTTACCATAACCAGTTTTGATATCCCTATAGTCAATGTAGAACAAACTGTCCTCAAACACTCATACCGTCAATATCCATATCAACATACTGGAATCAAGTACACTTTTTAGTACTGTAGTTTCTTGGAAGGGCTAATCTAGCTTTGCTGACTGCATCCAATTATTACTAGAGGCTGTAAAAATGCCTGAAAGAACCCTCGACTAAAAAGCAGAAGAGTTATAATCCTAACTCTCCAACAGAGTAATAGTTTTGCATCTCTGAGTCTCAGTTGACTTAACTGGCTGCCTACAGCACATAGGTTACTGTATCGTTAACATTAAAGCACCATAGCTCCTGGCTCAGTGCTGGTAACCACTAGACACTCAATTAAATAAACAGATAGAAAAACCCTACTTAGAAACATATTCAGACAAAATAAAGTAGAAAAAGTAATAAATATCTTTTAAAAAAACCCCACCACCACTATTCTGGGCAAAAATAATACTTTCTTTGTGGAAAGAATGATCTGTATCTGCTCCCATCCTGTGTGTCCCAAACTAAGTTCTGCTGCTCAGGGATGTGGGCAGCTGATAGTCCACAGCTGCAAAAAAACAAAGGCATAAACCTTATTTTAATAAACCAACAACATAAATGTAGTGCTAGTAAATGAAATAGTAAACTAAATTATATACAAAAGAATGTTTCTAGTTTCAGAGCCCAGTTTATTTATTTTTTTGAGACAGACTCTCACTCTGTTGCCCGGGCTGGAGTGCAATGGCGCGATCTCAGCTCACTGCAACTTCTACCTGCCAGGTTCAAGTGATTACAGGTGCCCACCACCAAGTCCGGCTAATTTTTTTCTGTATTTTTAGTAGAGACGGGGTTTCACCATGTTGGCCTGGGCACCCTCCTCGGTCTCCCAAAGTGCTGAGACTACAGGCGTTGAGACACCACGTCTGGTCTCAGAGCCCAGTTTAAAATGTTTGATCTTTCTAACAGACTCATTTATAATCATAAAGTATGGTTCATATTTTGTTTTGTAATTTGAAGCTTCCTAAATAATGGATTGATAGAAACTAAAGTCACTCAATTTTAAATGTAATAACTATAATAAAACAGATATACTCACAGCTTGCATTTCTATACAGAAGAAATGGTTCATGGAGCTGAAATTCCAAATCTTTATTCACTGGTTCAACTAGATTGTGCATATTTAGTCGATTCACAATGGTAAAACCATGGTAAGGGGAAGCTGACCTTAGATTTAATAGAAGAAAAAAAAATATGCAGTTACCATTTAATCTGTAGAAATGTTATCTACTATGTGCTTTATTTTCATTTCAGAAAAGAGTACGTTAGAACATACAATATTATCAGCACTTACACCTGTAAACAAAACATTTAAGTCAGATCATACTCTTCCTCTGATGAGAAGTCTCCACAGACAGTCTCTCAGAGTAAAGGTCAAAGTCCTTACTGAGGCCACCAAGGCCCCACCTGATGTATTCCCCCTCTGACTTCATTTCCTATGGCTCTTCCCCACCTCCTCCTCTCCAGCCACACTGGGCTCCTTGCCACTCTCTCTGCATGTGTGCTTCTACCTAAAGACCTCTTCCTGGATTACTGCCCCAGAAGCTGCACAGCTATCTCATCTCCTGCAAGCCTTTGTTCAGATGTCACCTTTTTCATGAGGCCTACTTGAACTACCCTTTTTAATGTTCCCAAGCTCAATACCTCTAACCTTCCTCTTTTATCCATACCACTTATTTTTAATATTTATTGTCCTCCCCCCACTAGGATGTAAGCCCCCTGCAAATGGAGCTTCTGTCTTACTTTTTTCACACATACATCCCAAGATAGACACACAGTTGCTGAATGAAATATCGTTCAATTGGATTGGCTATAATGGCTGCCCATCATTACAATAATGGTTTTTCTTGCACCAAATAGATCTTTACATAGTGCTCCTGAGTTAGACAGAAAATGCCTTGAATCCTACAATAGGAAACATCCTTGGTTCCTGTATCAGAGGGATTCGGTATATGATCCCTTACTCTTCACATGTACCTAACATTTCATAGTTTTTCATTTGTTTCTCTACAATATACATGGGGTGTTAACAGAACGCTATTCTATAGACTAGAAGACAAGCTTTGAATGATTAAGGCCTGTGCCTGAGGTCACACAAATAATGAGTTACAAATAATGTAATTAGGATTCAGTTTCAGGTTTTTTGACTCCAAATCCAAGCTTCTACTATACGAAGTAATCTCTGCAAAGTGATAGTCTGACATCCTGGTATACCTTTATCCAAGGTACACAAAATAGTCTCACATTTTCCAAACATAGTTTCTTACGTCTCATTTAATTAGAATCAGTACCATATTAGACTCTGTGAATAGTATTAAATCCAGCCACCACTACACTAAATCTCCTACTTTCTACCATCAGTGCCTCTGTATGATAACAATAAAGCCAGTAAAGTACTTTTTCCAAATAGAAACTAAGGTTCTAACAACAGAGTTTCTAGAGATTTATATTGCTAATGAAGGGAGTGAGGGTAAAGATCCCTCCTATTTATTTATCTGTTTATTTATTTCATGAGAGTCTCACTCTTTCGCCCAGGCTGGAGTGCAGTGGTTTGACCTCGGCTCACTGTAAGCTCTACCTCCTGGGTTCACGCTATTCTCCTGCCTCAGCCTCCCGAGTAGCTGGGACTATAGGCACCCACCATCATGCCCAGCTAATTTTTTTGTATTTTTAGTAGAGATGGGTTTTCACCGTGTTAGCTAGGATGGTCTCGATCTCCTGACCTCGTGATCGCCCGCCTCGGCCTCCCAAAGTGCTGGGATTACAGGCGTGAGCCACCACGCCTGGCCGATCCCTTTCTTTTTAAAAGGAGAAAGATGAATAGCAGCGAACAAACAAAGTGTCTAAGAAAGAAGAGCTTGGTGTACAAATATCAAAGAACTACACTTAAAAGAAGAAAAAAAAATGAGTGCATTTAGATAAGATCTCAAGGCTTTGTATCAAAATTTAAAAGAGTATTTGACAAATTATTTTAAATTGGCATCAATGGAGAAAGGCAATCCTTAAAAAGAAACTCAATACAAAAAAAAAGGGAAAAGACCAGATATCAGTAATAACTCCTGTTGACTCAAGCTTTAGAAAACAAGGGAAGGAAGCTGCCCCTGTCAGAGTAAGACCTTAGAGGAATCCAGGAAAACAAGCACCGCATGACTATCATATACTGTCAGTTGTCTTTAGGCCCCAAAAGCTGCCTAACAAAAAAGTTGCAATTTGCAAACCAATCTTAAAGATAATGAATTTTTGAATAAGTTAAAAATAAAAAATATGCCATTATGAATAATCCAAGCTTTCTAAAGAACTCTCAAACAAGATACTGTACAAAATCTAGAACTTCTGGGGGTTGGGAAAGAGGACAGAACCAGTCATAAAAGACAACCACCCATGTAGTAATGAAACAACAGAGGGATCGACCTCTCAATAACATTATTTTACAGAGCTAGTCTATGTATTCTTTTCCCCAAATATATATCTTTTTTTTTTCTTTCTAATATGGGGGTAGGGAGAGAGAGGCAGGTATCTGTTTTAGACTCAATCATTATTATTTTGAAATTGCTTTGCTAGACTGTTAATATAAATTCTAGTTCAGTTTATTCTGAATCATAGAAAGGCTCAGAGAAAAGAAAGAACCTGGTTAAGATTTCACAGCTAAGGAAAGATGAAAACTTGAAGGGGACTAGCAGGAAGGTTCCAAAGACAAATGTACAACAGAATTGAACCGTTTGACATTGTTCACCATCAGACTGTTAAAAACAAATACACATATTTTAAAAACTTACCTTCGATATACAAATAAGGTCCCTTCTATATCAGTTTTCTCCTATGAAAGACAATGAGTCCATTAGTTTTTTTTCCCCATAATCAGACCCCAAATAGTCCCAATGGAGAAGTAATGCTTCACATTTAAGATCAACTTGTTTTATTTCATTTATTATAAAATTAACCACTTTCGAACAGATAAAGTCTCCCTCTCATTCCCCAAATTGTGGTTACCATTTCTAATGTATGCTTTCAGTGCTGATGCATACATAAGCATATGCAATGTTTAATCCAGCAACATATCTGTATCTGCAGCATTTTTCTTTTTTAATTAGTAAAGGAGAAAATCATAGAATAAACCTTCACTTTTTATAGCTAAAATGTTTTAGCCAGATTTCTTAACTTCAAGGCTAAGGTCCTGTATACTGCAATTTCTTCTCTTTTAAAGTTTATCCAAGTTAATTTTAAAAAAGGAAAGGAATGAAATTTTTTTATAGGATACTTTGTTTCATCACTGGGGAGTTTTCATACATTTTCACAACTAGCAAAATTTGTGGTTAAGAATTCCTACCAAACAAAACCAGCTTGTCATCTTTAGAACTTGAAAAATCATGAATACTGAAAGTATACCCTGCCTCAGTGTAATTATTAGAGGCCTTTACCATAGGTCATTTTCTGTGACAAGAGTATTTAGGTTTTAAACACAGTTCAATGTTTTTTAAAAAATAAATAAGCTTATTAGTCTGCAATTTACAGCCTACAATGGACCTAAATACTTTACTGTAATCAACACATTATTAACATTTTAAATGTTAGTCATATATTGAATGTGTTGGGATTAAAAAATTTAGAAAATTGATCATCTTAATTTCTTCCAGAAGTACCATCCTAGCTTAAATATCATTATTTTCCTTCCTAAGGATTCAGAGGCTTTTTCTTACCTTTAAAATGTTAGGTTATTACTATAAGAAATTGGTAATCAGCTGTCTTACAGTAAAAGAAAACTTGCCCACCAGAAAACAACATGCAAAGTTACAACTCACTGTAAAATAACAACAAAGAGAGAAAAGATTTTTGTTATGCTCTATGTGCCAGGATCCAAATAAATAGTAGCAGCTTATTTTTCAATTCAGGTTATTATAGCTTGTATTTCATATTTAAAACAGAACTCCACAATGTAAAATTTTAAAATATTGAAAGCGTTTGTGAAAAACTAGAAAAACTCTTTAGTAAAAAGTCCTAGCCCCGTCTTCACCCTTTGTCTGCAATCCATATTTCACAAATTTATATATATGCCAAGAAAAGAAAAAGGTTCATAAAATTTCAAACTAAGGCAATGTCTAAAATAGCTACATTTAAAAAACAATCTACAATTTTATTCCTTGTGGCTTCCCATACCTCCTTCTCTTCCAGGAGGCAAAGATAAACAACGTGATTATAACAACTCTCTTCATCTGAATTAACTGTTCATAAATGCCAAATGATTTTCGATAAACTACTAATAAAAATAATCTACGCATCCGTATTATAGGGTAAACGACATACTACAGTCATCTTCCAGAGTTGTTAGTTTAAGGATTTCATATCTTATTGAAATGTGAACTCCAGTCATCAGTGAATTCAATCCAACAAACATTTACATATTATTTTCTAAGTGTAAAGCCTGTAACCGAATGAGTTAATTAGGAAAGTGGGAAATTATGCTAGTTGTTTTTAAACAACTAACAAAGCTTCAAGCAGGGGCTAACGAGAATGAGTGAACAGACTGAATGTAACTTTTCGGACCCTTTCCAGTGCACGAAAGCCAGAAAGTACGGAGTCTGAGGGGAACATTCAGAGATGACATCACCAGCATCATAGGTGGAACAAAACACATTTACAGGGTCTCTCTTGTTTGTACAAAGGTCTTCGGGGATCCAGTGAACATGGAAGCCCTTTTCCTAAGTGCCTTGAAATCTTTTCCGAAACTGTGTAGTTCGATTAAAGCCGGACCCACCGCACTCCCCCTTCCAAGAATCGAAACTAATTGGATTTTAAGCTTTAAATCCAAATGACCTCTGCGAAAGGGGCTCTCATTTACGTATGCCGGGGGAGAGGAGGAGTGTTTATGTTATAGACAATGTACATGTAATTTATCTAATAATCCGCAAAGCCTCAAGCACAAGCTTTCAGGCACCCTTTTGACCCCACCGGTCTCATAACTCCCAATGTATCTCCAAAGAAGGCAGGTCGCCCACGTCCCCAGACCCGACGCCAAGGGACTGATCCTGCTCCAATCCTCCCCTCCACTGGCTTTTCCTTGGGATGTCTCGAGCCACTTCTCTCACTCCTATCCCCCAATCCCAGGTGGACCCGACACCCCTCAGGCTCTGGCTCGGCTCTTCGCCAGTCCCTGGCCCCGTCTTCACCTCCCTGGCCTCTTGCTGTGCCCCCCACCCCACAGCAACCCGCGCGGCCCCTTTAAGAGACCGCAGCGGCCGGGCGGCCGTCCTTAGAGCCAGGCGGCACTCACCCACTGGTTGGCCTTGGGGCAGAAGGTGTACAGAGCAACCTGGCCCGTGAGGTCTGCGATGCTGGTGATGTAGGGGTCGTGCTGCTTCAGGGCCGCCAAGCTCATCTCTTGCCCAGCTCGACTCAGCGCCTCCATCTTGAATCCCGGAGCCTACCCCTCTGGCGGGGGCGGAGTCGCGGACAGGAAAGTGCCATCGAGGCAAGGTTCCCCCATCTGCGTCAGTCCCCTCAACTTCCGCCTCTACGTGGGCCTCGCGGCAGGGCGGTACGTTAGCCATTCTGGTCCGCCACGCGCACGCACCGGGCGCCGGGTTCCGGCGTTGTCAGAGTCCACGGCCCTACGACGTGGGGCGGTGTCACGGCTGCGCAGTGGAGCTTGCAGGCTGGCGCCCCGGCGCTTCCTTTCCGAGCTAAAACGACTGGGTTCTGGGATCTAACCTCTAGCTCGCTTGCCGAGTTCTTTCCAGGCAAAGGCAGGAGGCTGCCGAAGTGACGGCCTCGCGGTTCGCTGTCTGGCAGGGCCCGGGGCCACAGAAGGGAAACACCTCTGTGGAATGTGGAAATGCAGGACTCTACTGGGCCCGTTTAGAAAGCACAGAAAAGCATGGAAGAAAGGGAGAGGCGAGAAGCCTAGAAAATTACCCTAGATCTTAGGTATGGATATATCGACCTAAAAGAAAGATGGGGCAAAGTTAATGCAAGCGGAGTTTATTTGGGCCAAGCTTGAGGATTGCAACCAAGGAGCATAGATTCAAGTTGCCCTGAATATACACTGATTAGCAGAAGGTACATTTTTTTTTTTAAGACAGAGTTTCGCTCTTAGCGCTCAGGCTGGAATGCAGTGGCGCGATCTCGACTCACTGCAACCTCCGCCTCCAAGATTCAAGCGATTCTCCTGTCTCAGCGTCCCGAGTAGCTGGAATTACAGGGGCACATCACCATGTCCTGATAATTTTTGTTTTTAGTAGAGACGGGATTTCGCCATGTTGGCCAGGCTAGTCTCGAACTCCTGACCTCAGGTGATCCACCCGCCTCGGCCTTCCAAAGTGCTGAGATTACGGGCTTGAGCCACTGCGCCCAGCCCTTTTCTTTTTTTCTTTTTGAAACGGTGTCTCGCCCTGTGGCCCAGGCAGGAGTGCAGTGGCGCAATCTCAAGCTCACTACAACTTCTGCCTCCAGGTTTCAAGTGATTCTCCTGCCTCAGCCTCCCACTTAGCTGGGATTACAGGCGCCCTTCACCACACCTGGCTAATTTTTTCTTTCTTTTCTTTTTCTTTTTCTTTTTTTTAGTAGAAATGGAGTTTCATGACGTTGGCCAGGCAGGGCTTGAACTCCTGACCTCAGGTGATCCGCCCACTTCAGCCTTCTTTTTTTCTTTTTTTGAAATGGAGTTTTGCTCTGTTGCCCAGACTGGAGTGCAGTGGCGTGATCTCAGCTCACTGCAATCTCTGCCTCCTGGGTTTAAGTGATTCTCTTGCGTCAGCCTCTTGAGTAGCTGGGATTACAGGCGCCCGCCACCACGCCCAGCTAGTTTTTGTATTTTTTTTAGTAGAGATGAGGTTTCACCACATTGGCCAGGCTGACTTTGAACTCCTGACCTCAGGTGATCTGCCCTCCTCGGCCTCCCAAAGTGCTGGGATTACAGGCGTGAGCCACCGTGACTGACTCACATAAATATTTTTGTCCAGTCCTGGGAAGAGTCCATGAAGGGTTTAATTTGTCTTGCTTCATTTAAAGCATTAAGCGGATCACTCATTCCTTTGGTAAATATCTGTTGAGCATTTTAAAGCATTTGAAAGAGTCAGGTACTAGCTAACAAGTAAAACAAATCATGGAGACTATAGGGAGTTCTATCCCCGCCAGACTTCTTAAAAAGCAACATTTCTTTCATTAAAAAGGGCATGGATGCCGGGTGTGGTGACTTATGCCTGTAATCCCAGCACATTGGGAGGCTGAGGTGGGCAGATCGCCTGAGGTCAGGAGTTCAAGACCTGCCTGGCCAATATGATGAAACCCCGTCTCTACTGAAAATACAAAAATTAGCCGGGCGTGGTGGTGCACACCTATATAGTCCCAGCTACTTGGGAGGCTGAGACAGGAGAATTGCTTGAACCTGGGAGGCGGAGGTTGCAGTGAGCCAAGATGCCATTGCACTCCAGCCTGGGCGACAGAGCAAGACTTAACAACAACAACAACAACAAAAAGGGCATGATAGCCGGGTGTGTTGGCTCACGCCTGTAATCCCAACACTCTGGGAGGCTGAGGAAGGTAGATCCCTTGAGGTCAGAAGTTGGAGACCAGCCTGGCCAACATGGTGAAACCCCATCTATACTAAAAATACAAAAATGAGCCGGGCACGGTGGCACATGCCTGTAATCCCAGCTACTCAGGAAGCTGAGGCGGAGGTTGCAGTGAGGCAAGATTGCACCACTACACTCCAGAGCTTGGGCAACAGAGGGAGAAATTCCATCTAGAAAAAAAAGTGGGGCATGGTGGCATGTACCTATAAGTCCCAGCTATTTGGTAGGCTGAGGTGGGGATCACTTGAGGTCAGGAGTTCAAGACCAGCCTGAGCAACATAGCAAGACCACGTCTGGAAAGAAAAAAAAAATTGACATCCCCAACAGAATTGAAAATTTTTGTAAGATAAAACCATATTTTCAAGAAAATAACACTGAATATTTGTATTGCCTATTATTTTACATCCCAAGAACACTGTTTTTTGTGATTGTGTCGCTGGGAAGAGTCAAACTCTGTAAAATAGTTGAAGAAATTTATTCTGATCCAACTATGAGTGACCATAGCCCTTGACACAGCTCTCAGGAGATCCTGAGAACATGTGCCCACGGTGGTTGGGGCACAGCCTGGTTTTATACATTTTTGGGAGACATGAGACATCAAATACATTTAAGATGTATATTGGTTCTGTCCAGAAAGGTGGAACAACCTGAATTGTGTGCCAGCACACCTGGCTAATTTAATTTTTTTTTTTTTTTTTTTTTTAGAGATGGGGTCTGGCTCTGTTGCCCAGGCTGGTCTTAAACTCCTGGCCTCAACCGATCCTCTGGCCTGGGTCTCCCAAAGTGTCACTGATAAAATGAGTTTTTTCCCCACTGTTTATCAGTCACAAAGAAAGAACATCCCATTGAAAAAGGCAGTCAGGTTTTATTCATTTGCCAGGGAATGGAGAAGGTGCGCCGTTCCACTGAAAGCATCTTTTCTTGAAGAATAAAAGGCAAGAGTTTTATTGCCTTTATTCCTATGGGGCAGGAAAGGAATGTTAGTATGTGCAGGGTGGGACTCTAGACACGCAGGCTCAATTCATAAACATGCATCTTCATACATTATATGTACACAAAATGGCAGAGATTTTCTTTTAGGGAAGGGAATTTTAGCATTATAATGCGATGTTCATGATCTAAAGGCACCTAGGGTTTGCCTGTCCCCTTTTGTGCTAGTTTTGTGGCGTCTTATCTTCTTCTGGCATCTGGTCAGGGGTCAAGAAGCTCTGGCGCCATCTGGTTTCTTTAAGCAGCAGTGCCTATAGATAAAAGGGCCAAAGAAAAACAATAAGAAAAAGGAGGCTGGGCGTGGTGGCTCACACCTGTAATCCCGCACTTTGGGAGGCCGAGGTGGGTGAGTCACGAGGTCAGGATATCGAGACCATCCTGGCTAACATGGTGAAACCCCATCTCTACTAAACATATAAAAAATTAGCCAGGCGTGGTGGTGGGCGCCTGTAGTCCCAGCTACTCGGGTGGCTGAGGCAGGAGAATGGTGTGAACCCAGGAGGCAGAGCTTGCAGTGAGCCGAGATCACGCCACTGCACTCCAGCCTGGGTGACAGTGAGACTCCATCCCCCCACCCCCACCCCCACCCCACCCCCAAAAAAGGAACTTTCCCAGTTATTTCATCAGGGCTGTCCTGGTTAACAAAAATGCTGAGATTACAGGCATGAGCCACCAGGCCCAGCCCCCTTGTTTGTTAATGTAAAGAAAAATTTAGATTCTTTGCAGAATCATGTAAGCATGTACAAATGTGGACAGAGACACAGGGATCGTTCGTTCACTCTTAAGTCAGTATTTATTGAACTCCTAATTGTGAGCTGGTGGCCCCTTGGGAGCATCTCACTCTGTTTAAGACATTCCTGGCTCTGGGGGATAAAAGAAAGTAGGACAGTGCAAGGAAACAGGGATGATGCTAGAGACATTTCTCTTTGAAATCCAGAGGACAGAGCCGCTAACTGGCTGGGAAAGTCTAGGAGGGCTTCCTGAAGGAGATGATGTTCAAATTGGTGTTCCAGGGATGACTGGGAGTTCAGGGGAAAAAGGTAAGGCCTCTGGTTCATTTCACAGCTCAGTGGTGAGGTAGAGAAGATGTGGTCATCCTCATTTGACAGATGATTTAATTGAAACCTGTGGGGAGAAATCACTG
This sequence comes from Colobus angolensis palliatus, assembly GCF_000951035.1. NCBI lineage: Eukaryota > Metazoa > Chordata > Mammalia > Primates > Cercopithecidae > Colobus > Colobus angolensis. Next base: position 19,082,811 of record NW_012115821.1, on the reverse strand, counting down.
GCTCAAAATTCCACACTAGTCACGGAGGATCCAGTATTAGAATCTAGGGACTCCCATGTTCTACCCTGGAATCCTTTCCTACACAACCCAGACGCCTTTCTTCCTTCCAGTGGCTGCAGGTAAGAGCCCTGTTCCTCTCTACCTACCTTCAATCTGTTTTAAAAATCTGCACCCTAATTTTTAAAAGTCTGCACTTTAATGTTTAAAAAACACATATTCATCTGGTACAAAATTCAAAAGGTACACTTGAAACTGAATTTAGTTTTTTTTCTTACATAGATTTCCTAAAATAATCTAAGACATTTCATTTTAATTTACTATTTTTGATTGAGCAGGGCTAGGCTAGTAAAGAACACCAAGTTATTTTAGGGAGTTTTCATATTTGGAATAGAAAATCACTCCGGGCAAGGTGCGATGGCTCACGCCTGTAATCCCAGCACTTTGGGAGGCCGAGTCGGGTGGATCACAAGGTCAGGAGATCGAGAACATCCTGGCTAACATGGTGAAACCCCATCTCTGCTAAAAATACAAAAAATTAGCCGGGCATGGTGGTGGGCACCTGTAGTCCCAGCTACTCGGGAGGCTGAGGCAGGAGAATGGCATGAACCCAGGAGGTGGAGCTTGCAGTGAGCCGAGGTTGCACCACTGCACTCCAGCCTGGGCAACAGAGTGAGACTCCATCTCAAAACAAACAAACAAACAAACAAACAAAATCAAAAAAAGAATCACTCTGAAACACATATTTGACTCCATCTCAAAACAAACAAAAACAAACAAACAAAAAGAACAAAAAAGGAAAATCACTCCAAAACACATATTTGCATGCTCCTAAACATGCTCTGATGCCCCATATAGCTCTTAAGACATATTAAAGATAATGGGAATATTTTGGACTTGAAATTCATCTTCATTTGTCGTGAGGCCTAATTTTGCCTTGTATTTGTGAATCAAACCTTAAGACCTTTCTTGTGTCTTTACACAATAGACTCTGAGAGGGCAGAGATGGCATCTTAGTCTTATTAAGGTCCCCAGTACCTAGCTCAGCTCCTGGCATAGAGTAGACTCTCAATAAATATTCGTGATTGAATGTCCTCTTGAAACCCAACTACTTCAAGGCCACACACAAGACTTCTAGGAAGGAGGGGAGGAAGCTGAGTGACAGAGGTGGGAAAGAGGCTCTATTCTACACACAATAACCTACAGTCACTTTGTAATCGCCCAATGTGTTCTTCCTGCCTGCTGCACAGACAAAACCAATTTACTGAGATCATGGTATTACAGTAAAGAAAGAGGTGTGTGTTTTTTTTTTTTTTTTTTTTTTTTGAGATGGAGTCTCACTCTGTCACCCAGGCTGGAGTGCAGTGGCATGATCTGGGCTCACTGCAACCTCCACCTCCCGGGTTCAGGCGATTCTTTTGCCTCAGCCTCCTGGGTAGCTGGGACTACAGGCGCGTGCCACCACACCCAAGTAATTTTCGTATTTTTAGTAGAGACATGGTTTCACCATATTGGCCAGGCTGGTCTCAAACTCCTGACCTCTTGATCTGCCCTCCTGGGCTTCCCAAAGTTCTGGGATTACAGGCATGAGCCACCACGCCTGGCCGAGAAAGAATTTTATAAATGCAGAGCTAGCCAAATGGAAGGCTTAGAGTTATTATTCAAATTAGTCTTCCTGAGAACTCAGAAGTTAGGGTTTTTACGGATAATTTGGTGGGTAGTGGGCTAGGGAATGCTACTGATTGGTTGGTGATGGAATCATAGGGGTGTGGAAAACTGTCCTCATGCACTGAGTCTGCCTCTGAATGGGGGCCACAGGACCAGTTGAGTCATGAGTCATGGGTCCAGATGGGGTCACTCAGTTGCCAGAATGCAAAGTCTGAAAAAATATCTCAAAAGACCAATCTTAGGGTCTATGACAGTGATGTTATCTATAGGAGCAATGGAGGAAGTCACAAATCTTGTGACCTCTGGCCACCTGACTCCTGAGTAGTAAGGGATTATAGAAACTATGCCTGCATTTTAGCAGAATTCAGGTCCCTCCCCTAATCCTAGTCTCATGGCCTTTCATTAGTTTTACAAAGGTGGCTTCAGTCCCTGAGCAAGGAGGGGGTTGGTTTTAGGGAGAATTTATTATCATGCCTGCTTCCAAGTTAAACTATAAACTAAATTGCTCTCATGGTTACCTTGGTCTGTGCCCAGAAATGAGCGAGAACAGCCAGCCTGTGAGGCTAGAAGGAAGATGGGGTCAGCCATGCTAGACTTTTATCAGTGTCAGAAACTTTGCAATGGTGGTTTCAACTTTTGAGGTGTGTTCCATGTATGTCAACTTGTGTGTGTGTATGTGAGAAATTGGGTCTTGCTATATTTCCCAATATAGCTATATTTGCTTGCTGTATTTCCGAGGAGTTGAGGCTGGCCTCAAACTCCTGGGCGCAAGCATTCCTCCTGCCTCAGCTTCCCAAGTAGCTGGGCGTACAGGTGCATACCACCATGCTTGGCCTTTTTTTTTGTTTTTTGAGATGGAGTTTCACTCTTGTTGCCCAGGCTGGAGTGCAATGGCATGATCTCGGCTCACAGCAACCTCTGCCTCCAGGTTCAAGCGATTCTCCTGCTTCAGCCTCCCGAGTAGCTGGGATTAGAGGCATGCGCCACCATGCCTGGCTAATTTTGTATTTTTAGTGGAGACAGGGTTTCTCTATGTTGGTCAGGCTGGTCTTGAACTCCCGACCTCAGATGATCCACCTGCCTCAGCCTCACAAAGTGCTGGGATTACAGGTGTGAGCCACCATGCCCGACTTGGCCTATTTTTTAAAAATTAAAAATAATTTAAAAAAATGGGCCGGGCGCAGTGGCTCACACCTGTAATCCCAACACTTTGGGAGGCCGAGGTGGGCGAATCATGAGGTCAGGAGATGGAGACTATCCTGGCTAACACGGTGAAACCCCGTCTCTTCTAAAAACACAAAAAATTAGCTGGACGTGGTGGCCGGCGCCTGTAGTCCCAGCTACTCGGGAGGCTGAGGCAGGAGAATGGCGTGAACCCGGGAGGCGGAGCTTGCAGTGAGCTGAAATCACTCCACTGGGCGACAGAGTGAGACTCTGTCTCAAAAAAAAAAAAAAAAAAGAAAGAAATCCTAAAACCCAATCAATCCAATCCCTCCTCTCCCCCACTTGGAGTGTCTTTGTGATAAAAAAAAAAAATCAAACTTGCCACTTCACATCATGGGACCTAAGGGAAAGGCACTGGAAATCAAGTCGGGAAATCAGTCCTTCAATTCCTAACCTACCAGCTGTGTAACTTTTTCAATTAGTCACAGGCTTTCCATTTCTCCAGTGTAAAATCCAAAGCCTTTAGCGGGTCCAGGAGATACTGTTTGGTCTGCCCTCCTGCTGTCTTTCTATTTCCGTTTTCTGAGAATTGTCCTCTTAATTATTTCACACTAGCCCACTGGCCACCTTGCTGTTCTATATATTACAGAAGAAAAAAATTACAACAAATTTAGTTTAAAGATCTAATTTGCTTTCATTTGTCATTCTTGCATTGGGTATATAAAATATAATCATTATTCCGATGAGCTGATCAGAGGAGCTTGGCTTTACAGGCAGAGAAGGGCTGAAGAAAGCAGAAACAGGAAACAAAAAGCAGATTGGTCACTTCAAAGTTACTTTCCTTATAGGGTTAGAACAGAGACATTTCCTTATGCCAGCTCAGATAAACTAGGGCCCTTCTCATTGGTTGCTGTGACTCTCCTGTTTTTGGAAAATGGGCCCTTTTCAGAGTTCAGTTGGATTATGTCACTTAGCACAAGTGACTCCATTATGGTTTTGTCTGGTCTGCTGGGGCCTAGTGCAGGAGGCTAGTCCAAAATAATGGCCTCCCATACACTTCGTTTAACGATGTCAAATCAGTCTTGTCTCAGGTCCTTTGTCCTTGCTGTTCCCCTTTTCTGAAACATTCTTCTTTCTGTTATTTCTTAGATATCCTTATGACTCATTTCCTTCACTTTCTTCATAGCACTTATCTGCAAGTTGTAGTTATTTATGTGTGGTCTGTCTCATTCATTTGATGAAAGTAGGAATCATGTCTGTCTCTTTGACCATCATATTCCCAGTGCCTGGCAGAGGCAAGGCCTAACATACATATCTCTTGAATTAATTGGAATGTTAGGGTGCTCTCTCTTTATCTATCACATAAATCTTACAGAAGGGATGGTGGTTTGAACTCCACCTCTAACAAAGCATTTGTTTCTCATGAGTGCTAATTAAATAATAATGCCTGATTTACTTGTATTAATATATTCTCATTCTGAGGCTTAATGTTTCCTGAAGCAAACATAATGTTTTTAGTGTAGCCTAGAACAATCTTCAGTACCTTTTCAATCTTACAAGTTTCTCCATTTCAATTCTCTTCTTCTCTCCCCACATTTCCCCTCTTCTCTGCCCTCCTTTACCTCTCCCTCTCCCCACTCTTTCCCTTTCCTCTCTCTCTCTCTCTCTCTGATTTTTAAAATTAATTCTGGAAGTATCTGCTTATTCCTGTTCGCCTTTTTGGGCCAGGAAACTAAAGCTAACTAATTTTCTCAAGGTCATGTAATGATTCATCTGCTGAGTTAGGATTAGCACTTTCTAGCCTTGGCTTCGAGGTGGATCACGTATCTTGCTACTATGCTGCCTGGCAGGCTCTTAAATTACACTGGCTACACGTGAGTGAAACTTGTTATCCTTGTGCTGCTGTTTCACCACCGATATTTATTTTTCATGATTGATCCAAAAAATTGTGGACTTACTGTAAAATTCATTTCCAGGTCCTTACCAGATATTTGGGACAGTAATGCTTTCTTTTGGTTTCTCAGAAAGGTCTCAGAACTTTGTATTTTAAAATGATACTTTATGAAAGTATTTTTAAAGGTGCTTGATGTTCTCTAGAATTACACTTCTGAAATGTGAACTAGGCTAGTCTGTCAGTTCTGGAGCCGAAATGCTTTCAACTAGAAAGGAAGAAATAACTGTTCCATTTGGAGTAATGCACCTAGAATATAAGAAGGTGGGACTAGACAGCCTTTAGTTCATCCTTTTATTACCAGACAAGACTGTATGTAACATAGTGTTTTTATGATGTTGGTAGGTAGAAAGTATTATGTTTTTTTACTGTTACTTAACCCAATGTAATGTTTCAAATAGCAATAGCACAGCAGTGGAATAAACAATAGCAATATAGTCAACGGATACACTACTTACCCATGAAGCTCAAAGTACTTCCTAGGTATACATATTCACAAGCTCTCAAAACAGATATTGGATGTACATAAATTGTTGCCCATTTGCAGATGAAGGAGTTCAGAGGTAGGAGGAGATTAGCTGATGTGTCGGTGGCAGAGCTCTTTTGGGTTCACCAAAAATCCTTTGATCCTTTCCCATTGTATTGGGCACACAGCTAGGCTTCATTTCCCAAGTGCCTTTGCATTAGGCATGGCTCTATGGCCCAATTCTGGTCAGTGGAATAGTAGTGGAAAAGCTGTGTGTGCCATCTGCAGGCCCAGGCTTGAAGGAGCATGTTGCCCCTCCACACTTTCTTATCCCCTTTCTGTTGACTGGGTGCGGCAATGGTGACACCGTAAGGAATGGCAGAGCCAGGACTGGAAAGAGCTTGGACCTTGAAGCACCACATTGAGGAGTGTTGCCCGATGACCAGACTATCCTTCTCAGACTGTTGTGTGAATGAGAAGCAGAGCCTGTTGACTTTAAGAGATGATGAACTTTGGGGTCTCTGTTACCTCAGTGAAACCTATCTCAGTTAATTACACGGCTCTGGATTGTTTAGGAAGTCAGCAATAAAACTTCAGCCTTCAGAAATAGAATTAAAATTAAGCACATGATTTATCAGAACACACTGCTTAGCGCTTTGACAATAAGTCAAGATTTTAAAAGAACTCCAGGCATAGCTCTGCATTTACAATCAGTTAGAGGCACAGATTTGCAGAGTCACAAAGTGGCCAAAGACCAAAAATGTTTTTGTCTATACCATTAGGCAATTGATTTTGCAATTGCATCATGAAGTAATCTGCCTAGCCCAAATGGGAGGTTGTCATTTAAAATGCACTTTTCCATGAGAGTTCCACAAATATGCTCAGAGTTCCTTTAATCCTGCCTTCCTTTTCCTCTCAGGCATACTAAAATACAACTATTTCTTTAACCAACAAAATAAGAAGAGTTTGATTAAAGGTATCTGTCCACTTTTTCAATTCTGAACACTGCAAGCTTCTTTGTTGTTTCTGAAGTACCAACAGAACCTATAGACTCTTTCTGTTCCTGGATGCTTTCTGTATCTTCCCAGTTGCAGTTCTAGGGTGCTTCTAATCTTATATTACCATTATTCATTCACAAATATTTATTTATCTGGCAAAGTTAACACAGTAATAATAATAATAATTCTTTTTAGAGATGGGGGTCTTGCTATGTTGCCCAGGCTGGAATGCAGTGGTGATTCACAGGTGTGATCATAGTGCATTGCAGCCTCCAACTCCTGGGCTCAAGTGATCCTCCTGCCTCAGACTCCCAAGTAGCTAGAAATACAGGTGTGTGCCAACATGCCTGGTTCATAATGATTTTTACATATGCATTTAATAAGTTTTTTTTTTTTTGAGATGGAGTCTCACTCTGTTGCTGAGGTGGGAGTGCAGTGGCACCGTGTTGGCTCACTGAAACCTGCATCTCCTGGGTTTAAGCAATTCTCCTGCCTCAGTCTCCCAAGTAGGTGGGATTACAGGCACCCACCACCACGTCTGGCTAGTTTTTATATTTTTAGTAGAGACAGGGTTTCACCATGTTTGCCAGGCTGGTCTTGAACTCCTGACCTCAGGTGATCCACCCACCTCGGCCTCCCAAAGTGCTGGGATTACAGGCGTGAGCCACCGTGCCCGGCCTCATTTGATAAGTTTTAGTTCCCTTGGATCTGAAATTTGATTGTTCGACGACCAGGACATGCTGATAAGCTGTTGAACTCCTACAGATCAAATTTGCACAGAAACACCCATAGGAATGAATTATTGATCTTCACTGTATCCTCCCACTTTGAGGTAAAACCGCAGTGTTACATAGTTAAAGAGTTCAGTTGCTTCCTAGTTTTTCAATTGCATGCTGTCTTAATTTAGGTCTCCAACATGTGCTCTACTTGGGGCAAAACTGATACAGGATTCACTAGGAGTCTTACTTGTGTAAACCACTCATTATAAGATTTGTGGAATAATGAACACAGTCCAGATATTGGACTACATTTATGTTATTTTTGGTAAACTTCAATTCATTTATCTTGAGGGCTCAAGTGTTGAAAACATTGTGTCTTTTCCCACTCAATTGCACTTACAGAAATTAATGTTAAACAAGATATATTGAAAATCACTGTGAATTACTGAAATGCTATAATTTAGTGTAGAGTAACTGTCGCAATATGAAAAACCACTCACTCATTTGTATGTTGCCTGCAGCCTTGAATTTAAGGAATATTACCTGTAGTGGGCCTTGAAGGAGATCTTAATGTTTATTATCTAAAGAGAAGGGCATAAATTATGCTTAGCTATTAAATAAGCATCAAGATAATAGAATAACCGATTTTTCCTGCATAATAAAATTGTTGCCACTACTGTGATAAAAGAGGTTGAACTGGTTCAGGAGTGGTCCTTTTTACATTGCTCAAGAACACTAGAAGAATTAAAAATTTATGAATTACCTCCTAGAAACAATGATCTGGGACAGAAATGTAATAAAACACCCACTCTCCCGTGTCCTCCTAAGCTGCTCCATGCTGCTTCATTTTGTGACTGTATTAGTGTGACAACTTTCTGAACCTCTAGAAACTGTCTTTTGGCAAAGATGAAGATTTACAAACCAAAAGATGTCTTATTGAAAATCCAGAGGCAGATGATGTAGAAAGGTAATGTTAAAATGTGAACCAAATAGAATCTCATTATGTATGTTCTGTATATTTGTAATTTTATTTTCTTTGGATCACTGATAAGTAGAAACAACAAAAAAAAAGTGAAATAAGAAGATATGGCATCAAAATCTCATACAATCAAATGTCTTCCTGGGTAAAATTGCATGAGAAATACGATATAGTTATTTTTGTATGAAATCTTCTAGTAGCATAAGCTGCCAACATTACTTCTTAAAAGAGTTACCTCTGGTTTTGAAAAGTCATTTTTTAATGTTCCTTTGACCTCTCAGATACTTCTTTGTTTTTGTTCTCTTAAGAGTATGTTAAAGCACATATATTTGTGTAATATTTAATGCTAGAAAATAGTCCAAGTGAGACTGTTTGGTGATAGATGTAACTTAGTTTTAAGGGATGTTGGGAGGAAATTGGGGCTTTTAAATTGTAAATGGCTGCACATTGTGTGTTTCTTAAGTATTGGTGACTTAAATGGATGTTTTCATTTAGAAAGGTTTTCGTTGTCTTATCTAGTGACCCCTTTCCTATTATTGTTTTCCACCGATGGCCTTTCATTCTTCAATAATGAAACACAGGAGAACATACACAATTTCAAACTTTCCATTTATCTGTTTTTGAGCGAGACTGACTTCTAGTTTAGTAAAGGTAATGGAAGTATGATTGCTCAGGTGAAACATTACCGTATCGGCATTTGCTGCTTTCTACAAATTCCTGCATTTAAGTAATTTACTGAAAACTAAGCTTGGGAGGAAAAAATGCCCAACCACAGTTTATACTAATGGAATATATGTGAATAGAATTTCTAAACTCTTTAGTTAGTGAATCCCTGAGTATTGACATACGTCATCTATAGAAAACAGCCAACAGATCTGTTGAAAGGCACACGAAGGAAACAGTGCCTTGTAGCTTGTAATTGTTAGAAATATGTCAGCTGCATCAAACTGACAGGCAATCTTTATTTTTTTTTGTTTTTTTTTGAGACGGACTCTTGCTCTGTCTCCCAGGCTGGAGTGCAGTGGTGTGATCTCAGCTCACTGCACCTCCACCTCCTGGGTTCAAGCGATTCTCTTGCCTTAGCCTCCAGAGTAACTGGGACTATAGGCGTGCACTACCACGCCCAGCTAATTTTTGTATTTTTAGTAGAGACGGGGTTTCACCATGATGGCCAGGATGGTCTTGATCTCTTGACCTTGTGATCTGCCCTCCTTGGCCTCCCAAAGTGCTGGGATTACAGGGGTGAGCTACTGTGCCAGGCCAAACTGACAGGTAATCTTTTTTTGTTTGTTTGTTTTTTGTTTTTGAGATGGAGTCTCGCTCTGTTGCCCAGGCTGGAGTGCAGTGGCGCAATCTCGGCTCACTGCAAGCTCCACCTCCCAGGTTCACATCATTCTCCTGCCTCAGCCTCCTGAGTAGCTGGGACTACAGGTGCCCGCCACCACACCCAGCTAACTTTTTGTATTTTCAGTAGAGACGGGGTTTCACTATGTTAGCCAGGATGGTCTCGATCTCCTGACCTCATGATCCACTCGCCTCGGCCTCCCAAAGTGCTGGAATTACAGGCGTGAGCCATTATGCCTGGCCGAGGACAGGTAATCGTAATGTCATATTTTGCTGTGCCTTCTCAGAATGAGCAAGGAGTCTTTTCTCCCCCTTAAAGAAGTCAACTGATTTTTAATTAATTAATTAATTTTTATGCAATCCTCTTCCAGGTGAGCAACTGATTTTGAAAGTTAGAATAGCATAGATCTTTTCTGATGTGAGTCAAATGATCTTTTTAAAAGGTATCCATAAAGGGTATCACTGCCCATAAAAAAAGAGCAGTCTTTTCATTTTGTCCTTTTGAACCAGAGGCTAGTCATGCAAAATAGGTTTCAGAGGCAAAGCCAATGAGTTTACATTATTCTTAAGTCTGGTGGAGGGTCAACATGTTAACATTGTGAAACAAAAGAGGACTGACCTTTTCTAAAAATATGAGTTAGACCCTGTCTTAGTCCATCTGAGTTGCTATAACAAAATACCTTAGACTATTATAAACAGCATAAATGAATAGTTCACAGTTCTGAAGGCTGGCACCAAGATCATGGTGCCAGTAGAGTCAGTGTCTGGTGAGGGCTCTCTGCTTCACAGATGGCACCTTCTTGTCGCATCTTCACGTAACAGAAAGGCAAACCGGCTCCCCCAAGTCTCTTTTATTTTACTTATTTATTTTTTCTGAAATGGAGTTTCTCTCTTGTCGCCCAGGCTGGAAACAACGGCACTATCTCAGCTCACTGCAACCTCTGCCTCCCGGGTTCAAGCAATTCTCCTGCCTCAGCCTCTTGAGTAGATGAGATTACAGGCACCCACCACAACACCCAGCTAATTTTTGTATTTTTAGTAGAGATGGGGTTTCACTGTGTTGGCCAGGCTGGTCTCAAACTCCTGACTTCAGGTGATCCACCAGCCTCGGCCTTCCGAAGTGTTGGGATTACAGGCGTGAGCCACCGCGCCTGGCGCAAGTCTCTTTCAGAAAAGCATTAATCCCATTCATCAAGGTGGAACCCTCTTGACCTAATCACCTTCCAGATGTCCACCATCCCAACACCACGGCACTGGGGATTAAGTTTCAACATATGAATTTGGTGGGGTCACAAATCTTCAGGCCATACCAGGCCCACGTCCATTAGACTTACTCACTTGGTAGAACTGAGTGAGCAAAGTGAACTGCCGACTGCATGATCTCGAGATGTGGTCGTTGTGACTGCCTCTTCATCACTTCCCCTTTGCGGTCACCTGTCCTCTAAGATGCAGATGAGGAGAAAATAAAATGTTAAAAGCTAAGGGGGAAAACACAGACTTGGCTTTCCTATCAATTTCTACTCCATTTTAAAATCTGGTTTTATTTATTTATTTATTTATTTATTTTAGAGACAGGGTCTCGCTCTGTCACTTAGGCTGGAGTGCAGTAGTATGATCATGGTTCACTGCAGCCTCAACCTCCTGGGCTCCAGTGATCCTCTCACCCAAGCCTCCCAAGTAACTGGGACCACAGGCACGCACCACCATGCCTGGCTTATTTTTAACTTTTTGTAGAGTCAGGGTGTCACTCTGTTGCCCAGGCTGGTCTCGAACTCCTGGCCTCAAGTGATCCTCCCGCCTTGGCCTCCCAAAGTGATTACAGGTATGAGACACCACTGCCCTGCCTGAATCAGTTTTATTTAAAGCTGTCACCATCAGATGTGTGTATGGCGCACTAAAATACTTTATTTTTTTGAAACAGGGTCTCACTCTGTTGCCCAGGCTGGAGTGCAGCGATCTTGGCTCACTGCAGCCTCTGCCTTCCGGGTTCAAGCAATCCTCCCACCTCGGCTGGGATTACAGGGGCACACCACCATGCCCAGCTACATTTTTAGTAGAGATGGGGTTTCACCATGTTGGCCAGGCTGGTCTCGAACTCCCGACCTCAGGTGATCCATCTGCCTTGGCCTCCCAAAGTGCTGGGATTACAGGTGTGAGCCACCGTGCCTGGCCAATGTTTTTAACTTTAAACCAAAAACATAGTCAATACACTTTTGAGGACTCAGTAGTGTTTCTTCTAATAAACATTTATGCATTTCAATTTTTTATCACATCCATGGTAGATTTATTAGAAATCATTGTGATTCTTTGGAAAAGTATTTATAGAAGTGTGGAAAATAATAAAGAGGCCAAAGTTTACATGATTAACACATTAGGTAGTTCAATTTTGAATAGACAAAACAATCTTGGGCCTACAGTTCCAGGATAAGAACACTGATAAACTGTATCAGAGCTCTGCCATGATGAACAAAGCACCGTGCTTTTGGTACTTTGATCTTCAGTATATTCCCTGCCATATTAACCCATTATGTAGAATGTCCATATATATTACCTCCTTTAACTCAATCCGGGACAGAGCAAAGATCATTACCCTTGTTTTATTGAGGGAAAAATCGGCACTTCGATATACAAAATGACAGAGCCTGTGTGCACAGAGGTGGAGCCAGCACTTACCGCCACAGCATTCACCCCACAAGCTTGTTCTTCCTCACTGTCCATGGACTCATCTGGGATCTTAACCCTTTGGCTTCCAAGAAATCATTTAGCAAGACCCATAAACAAATGCTAATGGACTCATGGTGGGCTAGAGGGCCATTCCCAGGTGTTATGTATTTTACCTGATCTACCCTACTAGTGGCTTTTATAGTGGATGTTTCACCAAAGCATGAAAGATAGTTTTGTGCTAGCAAGATAATAAAACTGAGCTGTGAAGCAAGAAAGGAGAAATCCATAAAAATTCTAGTGTCCATAAAATTTTGTTAGATAGCATAAGAACTCTGGGAATTATTTTTGAAAGATCCTTGTGATTGACCTAACTCTTAATTTTGTGGCTGGAGCTGGCCTGCTTTGGAGCTAGCCACAGGTTTCCTTATCTCCTGCCTCCTCAGTGCTGAGTAACTCAGTGCATTCACTCCCACAGAACTGGACTTTGGAAGTCTGTTTTTGGCTTTGCCTCCTCTGCAGGTGGGGTGCAACCAAGTCAAGATGCTTCCTCTGGAATAGAGTTAATTCTGGATATCTTAGGAACATATCTGGATTCCAATCTGTGGAATGTCCATGATTTTTCTTTTTTTTCTTCCTCTTACCATTATCTTCTCATTAAAATTTCTGTAGTGGCATATGCTTGTAATCCCAGCAGTTGCGGATGCTAATGTGGGAGGATTGCTTGGGACTATGAGTTCGAGGATACAGTGAGCCATGATTGTGCCACTGCACTCCAGCCCAGGCAACAGAGCGAGACCCTATCTCAAACAAACAAACAAAAAATTTTCATCAGGTAATTAGCAGTTGGAAAGAGAAGTTAGAAGAGAGGGGAACTAGCAATATAAAACAGTACACGGTCCTGATATCTAGGGCTGGGTGTCCAGATGAAGAGTGCTCAGAGAAGCTATTATGGAAAAGGCAGTAATGCAACTGAGCCTTAGTGAATGGGTAGGGTTAGGATAGCCTGAGAGGAGAGGAGAAGATGCCATGTCCAGTTGTTTTTCTTTCATTTTTGTTTTTTTTTTTCTTTTTGAGAGAAAGTCTCACTCTTGTCGGCCAGGCTGGAATGCAGTGGCATGACCTCAGCTCACTGCAACCTCCGTTTCCCAGGCTCAAGCAATTCTCCTGCCTCAGCCTCCAGAGCAGCTGAGATTATGGGCGTGTGCCACCACTCCCGGCTAATTTTTGTGGTTTTAGTAGAGACAGGTTTCATCATGTTGGCCAGGCTGGTCTTGAACTCCTGACCTCAGGTGATCTGCCCACCTCAGCCTCCCAAAGTGCTGGGATTACAGGCGTGAGCCACTGCGCCCGGCTTCTTTGTTTTTTTAGGAGACAGGGTCTCATTCTGTCACCCAAGCTTGTGTGTTCAGTGGTGTGGTCATGGCTCACTGTAACCTCCAACTGCTAGGCTCAAGTGATCCTGTCTCAGCCCCCCAGGTAGCTGGATCTACAGGCACACATCACCACACCTGGCTGATTTTTAAATTTTTTTTTTTTTCTAGAGATGGGGTCTTGCCATGTTGCCCGGGCTGGTCTTGAACTCCTGGGCTCAAGTGATCCTCTCACTTCAGCCTTCTGAGAAGCTGGGATTACAGGTGTGAACCACTGCACTTGGCCAATTCTTTTTGTTGTTTTTGTTTCAGAGAAAATCATATGAATTCTCTTTGAGGTTACACTCTTTTGGACTATGTTTTGGGCAGAACTTTTTCTTTTTTCCTATTTGTTGTGGTATGTTAAAGCAGTGTTTCACTGAAAGCTTTAAGACACCTAGCATCTGAGTATTCTAAATCAGAAAGTCAAATAATCTTGGTTTTCTCATCTGATGGCTGGCCCCTTGGAAGAAGTCATTTAACTTGTCTGGATCTGTTTTCTCATCTGAAAAAATAGGGTTGATATTACCTTCTTCCCAGGCTTACAGAAATTGAGAAATTTGCCCACGTTGAGAAGAACATGGGCCTTCCACTTAGTAAAGAGCTCAGTCAAGAACAGTATTCTCTTCCCTCTTCACAGGCCATAAATGATAGATTCGTTTTATAAGTAGGCGACAGCCAGCACGACTCCTGGCAGCATGCATTAAGAATGTGGTAACTCCGCTCAAATGCTTGGCTCTGGAATTTGGGTCAGCCTTCCTGGAAACTCAAGCCTGACCTTTCGCTGATGGCCACCTGGAGACCCCTCATACTTGTCTGGGAAATGGATAGTGGCACCACAGTTCACATTTCCCAGTACATTGCCATCCACAACCCTCTAGATCCCTTAAACACATGCTAGCTGTCAAGAGAAGTAAAGGACAACAGAATTTAGAACTGAAAAGTGCTGAGTCCAGGCATATATGTTAACAAGTGAGGACATTTGTTAGCCAAGGACAAGTGCATATTGCTAGGTAATCAGAAGTTTTCCACTGAGCTGGTCCAGCTCAGAGCTATAGCAATTTTTCTTATGTATATTTTAATGAATGACTTTCAAAAAGCCTACAGCAGTGCAATCAGATGAGGGATACTTGCTAGTTAACCCCACTGTCTACCAGGAGAGAGGGAGAGATGGCTTTCTATAATTAAGGCCACTAAGGGGGAAAACCTGAATCTGATTTTGGAACTTGTTCTAAGTCTAGAAAGCAAAGAAAGGCCCTCTAGCAAGCAAATAACATCTCTTTAAAAGCTAAATGTAATTTCAGAGTGCATCAGGTACACACCTATAAGTCCTGTGTCCCTGTGCTCCAGGGTTTCTGTTGAAAGAATAACAAAAACAAGTGACAAGTAATTCTAGTCAGAGAAACAGAACCAAGGCAAAAAAAAAAAAAAA
>NW_012115821.1:19034230-19067970 GCF_000951035.1 Colobus angolensis palliatus | reverse complement strand
AAAACCCCAAAAAACACACCAAAAAACAAAAAACAAAAAAACCCCAAAAAACAAAACCTCCCAAACAAACAAAGAAACCCTCCCCTTGGCCAGGCGGTGGCTCATGCCTGTAATCCCAGCACTTTGAGAGGTCCAGGTGGACGGATCATGAGGTCAAGAGATCGAGACCATCCCGACCAACATGGTGAAACTTTGTCTCTACCAAAAGTACAAAAATTAGCTGGTCGTGTGGCGCATGCCTGTAGTCCCAGCTACTTGGGAGGCTGAGGTGGGAGAATCGCTTGAACCTGGGAGGCAGAGGTTGCAGTGAGGCGAGATCACGCCACTGCACTCTAGCCTGGAGACAGAGCAAGACTCCATCTCAAAACACAAAAAAACAAGGAAAAAAACCCCTCCCTTAAACTTGCTAACATCTACTCCTAACACTGGAAGGCGGGAACTTCTGTGAATTTGCTTCAACTGCATAACTAGGCTCTTAATGCACAGCGGGATCGCCATCTTGCAAGTCTGCAAGGGCTTCCGTTCTCTGCTTCTTGCTCTAACATTCAGTGACTCAGCAGAGAGAGGGGCTCATGCTGAAGAAGGTGTTTATTCTCTGAGTGATGAGGTTAGCGTTGGTGTTGGGGACAGGGAAGAGAAGGTCTTAGAGGTGAGAAAATGATGTTATGGTTACTATCTTCTTTCCCTCTTTTCTTCGCCTTGTCATTAAATGGTGCAGAAAACGGGTCAGCTTTTGGAAATGTTTGAAAATAGCCTTTTAATGTTTTAGGCAGCTGACTAAACTCTTGTTCAGAGCGGACTTTGGACCAGAAAATGGAATCATCACCTGGGGAAAAGGGAAATTAAAGGCTGTTTTAATTATGTGAAGAAAAACACTGATACAGTACTTTGCTGTTACTTAATGATGATGCTATTTGCAGACTCCCTTTTGATGAGGAAATCAGCCTTCTTAGGAAGGAAGAGGCTTTTTTTTTTTTTGAGACGGAGTCTTACTCTTGAAGTCCAGGCTGGAGTGCAGTGGTGCCATCTCGGCTCACTGCAACCTCCACCTCCTGAGTTCAAGTGATCCTCCCACCTCAGCCTCCCAAGTAGCTGGGATTACAGACACCCACCACCATGCCTGGCTAAGTTTTGTATTTTTAGTAGAGATGGGATTTTGCCATGTTGGCCAGGTGGGTCTTGAACTCCTGGCCTCAAGTGATCCGCCTGCGTTGACCTCCCAAAGTGCTGGGATTATAGGCGTGAGCCACTGTATCTGGCCAGAACATGAATCTTAAGGCACCTCGGAAAAGGATACCCTAATTAGAATGGAGGATTTGAAAGACGGTAGAGTAAAGAATTTTCTATAGGGAGTGTTTTTTTGCCCACCCCAAAGCCACAGGGGAAATTTTGTCTGCTCCTAAGGTTGATGATATTTCTGAAAGAAGTGATTAGTTGACGAGATGAATCCTGTATCCCCCTCCACCACTCTCCACCATATCCGAGTCTGAACTTCCCTTTTGTTTGGTTTTGTTTTCAGTGTAAATAAGATAAGTGTCAAGTATCATTGTATAATATAAGCCAAATCTTAATTTAAATGTCTTTTTGTTGATCAGCCTTTTCAATGGAAAAGTTAATTCTTTAAAAATAACTGAAAGAAAATATTTCAGGGTTTTCAGATAGT
Source organism: Colobus angolensis palliatus (assembly GCF_000951035.1). Lineage (NCBI taxonomy): Eukaryota > Metazoa > Chordata > Mammalia > Primates > Cercopithecidae > Colobus > Colobus angolensis. The sequence goes on along the minus strand of NW_012115821.1, from coordinate 19,066,307 downwards.
CTGTGCTAATTGAACTTACACTGATATATCCACAAATAGTCAACTTAGCTGAAATTTGGCATATATGTTAAAAGTAAGAATGAATTAAAAGCATGTTGTGACACTGCTGGTAATGTAGATATACTTGGTACAGCAAAATCAGGGGACTAAATCATTATTGCAATGCTTTTTAACCTGAGGCCTGTGGATGGTCCTTAGAAGTTCTAATGAACACCTTGGTATTGAAGGCAAGATTTTGGGTGTCTGTGCTTTTGTCACTGGAGAGGATTGGTAGCTTTTATCAGATTCTCAACAAAAGGATCTGTGTCTCACCAAAAAGTTAAGAACCACAGACATTTGAACATACTCTGTACATTGGACTAAAAAAAAAATTGATCAAAAGTAACTTACCCTGGCATCCATATCTTCTCTTTCCACTCTGAAAGGCTTAGAATATTAGATATTATAAGATATACAACTTAACTTTCTATTTAGAATTTTAAATTCCAATGCAATGGCTATAAAAATTATTTCATTAATAAAGAAAGTCTATAAAAAAGAGACACACTGGGGTCTGGCGCAGTGGCTCATGCCTGTAATCCCAACACTTTGGGAGGCCAATGCAGGTCGACCACTTGAGGTCAGGTGTTTGAGACCATCCTGGCCAACATGGTGAAACCCTGTCTCTACTGTAAATGCAAAAATTAACTGGAATGGTGGCACGCGCCTGTAGTCCCAGCTACTCAGGAGTCTGAGGCAGGAGAATTGCTTGAACCCAGGAGGCAGAGGTTGCAGTGAGCTGGGATCACACCACTGCACTCGAGCCTAGGCGACAGAGTGAGACTCTGTCTTAAAAAAAAAAAGAGACACATTGCCTTTGACTATGGGATGGTCTTAATAATGCAGATGAAAATTTTCCTCAGACCTGGTGGACTATGTGGAGGAAGAGGGTGTGTTGGATGGCCCCAGTAGTGCTGTGGGTGAAAAATGTCACCTGGATGCCACTGGGAGGCGCTGTGGTACAGGGAGTGACAGGAACCCGGCATCTGCCATTGCCTCAGCTTCTAACTCCTGGGAGACCTTGGACAGGTCACTTAATGTCACTCTGGGTCAATTTTGTTATCTGCAAAATAAAGAATTCTTTTCTCAATGTGTTTCGATGAGACTAAGATGTGATAAATGGCAAAGTGCTTTTTTTTTTTTTTTTGAGATGGAATTTCGCTCTGTCGCCTAGGCTGGAGTGCAGTGGCATGATCTTGGCTCACCGCAAAATCTGCTTCCCGGGTTCAAGTGATTCTCCTGCCTCAGCCTCCCGAGTAGCTGGGATTACAGGTGCTCACCACCACGCCGACTAATTTTTGTATTTTTAGTAGAGACAGGATTTCACCATGTTGGTCAGGCTGGTTTCAAACTCCTGACCTCAGGTAATCTGCCTGCCTCAGCCTCCCAAAGTGCTAGGATTACAGGCGTGAGCCACCTGCACGGCCTGGCAAAGCGCTTTTTAAAACGTGCACCGTGGTCATTAAAATAAATATGTAGATAAAGATTGCCAAGATATATTAAGACTAAGGTGCAGAGTAGTAATTTATAGCGTGATGGAGTTTGTGTATGAATTTTTACTCAAACATATAGGTGATATATGCATTTTTTTCCTAGAAAAATAAACAGCTGTGGTTATCTTTATGGAATAGACTAGGATGGGGGAGGGAGGCTTTACTCTCCATTTTATTATTTCTATTAAAAATATTAATAGGGGGCCAGTGCTGTCGGTTCTGCCTGTAGTCCCAGCTACTTGGGAGGCTGAGGTGGGAGGAGCCCAGGAGTTTGAGGCTGCAGTGAGCTGTGATGGTGACACTGCACTCCAACCTGGGCAACACAGTAAGATCATGTCTTGAAAAAATATTTAAGCTGGGTGTGGTGGCTCACGCCTGTAATCTCAGCACTTTGGGAGGCTGAGACAGGCAGATCTCCTGAGTCCAGGAGTTGGAGACCAGCCTGGCCAACATGATGAAACCCTGTCTCTACGAAAAAAGAAAAATTAGCTGGGCATGGTGGTGTGAACCTCTAATTCCAGCTACTCAGGAGGCTGAGGCATGAGAATTGCTTGAGCCTGGGAGGTGGAGGTTGCAGTGAGCCAAGAGTGTTTCACTGCACTCCAGCCTGGGCAACAGAGTGAGACCCTACCACAAACACACACAAAAAATTAAAAAAAAAAATGAAATGTATATAAATATATACTACATAAAAATATAAATATAAAAATATACTTATATATTTATGTAATATATAATATACATTGAAATATATATTAATATTATATATTATTTATATATTTATATATCTGTATAGCAGGATTATGGGCTGTTTTGTTTTCTCTGTTATTTCCTCTTGAAAAACTAAAAATAATTTAAAAAATTGAAAGACTCTTGGGAAGAGGGTGCTGTGTAGTTGTTAGGTGGGACTGTAATTAATGAAGAATAATCGTAGCTGATTTAAGGCCTGATCATAGGAGAGTGTTTACAGGAAGATGCTGCCCAAGGATGAGGAAGCATCCCGGATTCATTCTCTGGTCCCTTAAATAGAGCAAACCAAGTGACAGTTTTCCTCTCCTAAGAAATCTGTGTCCCTGGCATGCCATCCTGTGAAACCGTGCTGCTGGATTTATTTGCAGGTAACTGCTTCATGCTGGCACCGCTGGAGAGCATTGCCCCAGCAACTGCTCCCACTCCCAGTTTTCTCCCCTTTCCACTGGACCATTCTCTCCTCACATGCAGGCCTTCCCTAATTCTTGCCTTTCTCATTTACATTTTCAGAAAACCCTCTGTTGACCCTACCTTCTTTGTCTCTTTGCTTTCTTTCATTCACTGGGTTCTCTAACGAGGATTCTGTACTGTGCTGTCTCTCTTCAGGTCCTCTCCTCCCATTCTCTCTGTCAGCTTTGTTTTTTATTGAGACAGAGTCTTGCAGTGTCACCCAGGCTGGAGTGATTGGTGCAATCTCAGCTCACTGCAACCTCCACCTCCTGGGTTCAAGTGATTCTCCTGCCTCAGCCTCCTGAGTAGCTGGGATTGCAGGTGCGTGCCACCAAACCCGGCTAATTTTTTTGTATTTTTAGTAGAGATGGGGTATTACCACATTGGCCAGGTTGGTCTTGAACTCCTGGCCTCAAGTGATCCACCCACCTCAGCCTCCCAAGTGCTGGGATTACAGGCAAGGGACACTGCACCTGGCCCTTCCTGCTATCTTAATGCCCCAAGGCTGGGGCATCTCTGCTCCTCTTCACACTCACTCTCCAGGGGCCCTCTTCCAGTCTCAGGGCCTTAAACCCCATACACATATATGGCCTCAACTCCTAAATTTGGACCTTTTTTCCTGAATTCCAGAGCTATCTATTCATCTCCTCTTGGATGTCTAATGTGCAATAAAAAATCAGCACGACCAAAGCTGGACTCCTGAGTCACCACACCTTCCTGTCCTTCAACTTGCTCATCCCATAGGCTTCCCTCTATTGCTCAGACTAAACGTTTTGTAGTCATGCTTTACTTCTCAGTTTTTCCCACCCCCTATGTTGCATATATCAGCAAATCCTGTTAGCCCTCCCTTCAAAATATATCCAGAATCTGACCCCTTCCCCTTGTCACAGCTACCCCCTTGTCTAAACCCCTTTAGCTCTTGTTTGAGTAATTGCAATAAACTCCTCATTGGTATCCATGCTACCATCCCGTAACAGAGTATTCTGAGCAGCTCAAGAGATCACTTTATTTTTGTTTTTTGATTTGTAGTCATTCCATTTAACTTTAATTTAATTTTTATTTTTTTTAGATATGAGGTCTCACTTGTTGCCCAGGTGGGGCTGGAACTGCTGGCCTCAAGTGATCTTCCTGCCTTGGCCTCCCAAAGTGCTGGGATTACAGGCGTGAGCCACTGTGTAATTTTTATTTTAGATTTGAGGGTACATATGCAGGTTTCTTTTCTTTTCTTTTTTCTTTTTTTTCTTTTTTTTTGAGATAGAGTCTTGCTCTGTCGCCCAGGCTGGAGTGCAGTCACGCGATCTCAGCTCACCGCAAGCTCTGCCTCCCAGGTTCATGCCATCCTCCTGCCTTAGCCTCCCGAGTAGCTGGGACTACAGGCACCAGCCACCATGCACGGCTAATTTTTTTGTTTTTTTAGTAGAGACGGAGTTTCACTGGCTTAGCCAGGATGGTGTCAATCTCTGGACCTCGTGATCCATCTGCCTTGGCCTCCCAAAGTGCTGGGATTACAGGCTTGAGCCACCGCGCCCGGCCCGTATGCAGATTTCTTACAAGCGTGTATTGTGTGATGCTGAGGTTTGGGCTTCTACTGATCCTGTCGTCCATATAGTCAACATAGTACCCAAAAGGAAGTTTTTCAGCCCTTGTCCCCCTCTCTCGCTCCCTCCCACCTTTTGAAGTCCCCAGTGTCTGTAGTTCTTGTCTTTATGTCTGCATGTACCCAGGGCTTAGCTCCCACTTATATGTGAGAACATGTAATATTTGGTTTCGTGTTTCTGGGTTGGTTTGCATAGAAAAATGGTCTCCAGCTGCATCCACATTAATGGAAAGGACATGCTTTTGTTCTTTTTAATGGCTGCATAGTATTCTATAGAGTATATGCACCACATTTTCTTTACCCAATCCACTGTTGATGGGCACCTGGGTTGATTCCATGTTTTTGCTATTGTGACTAGCACGGCAGTGAACATACAAGTGCATGTCTTTTAAAAAATATTCCCCAGAACTAAGCAGAACATGTGTCTTTTTGGTGGAACAATCTATTTTCCTTTGGATATATATCCAGTAATGGGATTGCAAGGTCAAATGGTAGTTCTGTTGTTAGTTGTTTGAGAAATCTCCAAACTGCTTTCCACAGGGGCTGAATTAATTTACATTCCTACTAACTGTGTGTGAGCACTCCCTTCAAAGACATCATTTTGAAACATAAGTCAGATCATGTCTCTCTTCTGCTTGAAATCTTTCAATGGATCCCCTTGTTGATGAGAATAAAAGCCCAAGTCCTAAAGCCCTACATGATGTACCCTCTTCTCACTCTGTCACACTCACCTCTTCTGCTCTCTGCCTTGATGTCTCGGATTCAGCCACGCTGGACTCCTTGCTATTCCTTATAGATGACACACGTGTTCTCAGCCCAAGACCATTGCACTTACTGTTTTTTCTGCCTAGAATGTTCTTCCTCCAGGTCTCACCTCTCGTCTTCCAGTTTTGTGTTTATATGCCACCTAATCCATGAAGCCTACTCTGACAACCCCATTTACAATAGCAATGCACACCTGACTTCTTCCCCCCACAGTCCTTATGCCACTTTCTCTGTTTTACCTTTTCCTAAAGTGCTTACCATCTAACACATACATGCATAGATATATACATGCACATATGCATACATGTATGCACACATGTATACACACATGTATGTATAGCTACTTGCTTGTCTGTTGTCTGTCTTTCCCATGAAAGTATCAGCTTCATGGGAGCTTTATTTTGTTCCCTGCTGTATTGCTGGTGCCAAGAATAGTGGCACATTATAGGCTGTCAATGTATATTCACTGAATGAGTGAATGAACTGTGTAAATTTTCCCCACCCCCAAGGCAAGTGGCAGGAGCAGAAATTTTAAAGCATTATTTTGGTTGCCTTCTGCTTGATGTGAGCTGGCCAGCTGGTTACCCTGTGAAATGGGAGGAGCCTTCTGATTCCTTTCCAAAACTTAGGCTGGTCAGGGACCACATAGTTCCTCCAAGTTATGGGCTCACAGGGATTCTCATGGGACATTTAGTCAGCACATCTTCCCCTTTGATCTCCCACAGCATACTTGGGGAGCCAACATTTATGTCTATCTGTGAGCCTGGCCCACAGCCTGCCTTCCCTTCAGATGTATCAGTGTTTGGCTTTTGGGTAGAGATGCCAAACAAGGAAAAGAAGATTGTTATTGGGGCTAGGAATTACTTCCAAAAGCCAAATGTGAGAGAAGTGCTACCACAAAGGTTAGCACACACAAATAGCCCGAAAACTGGCTGGAACAATTCTGCTTGCTACAAATAGAGATGAAAAGACATTTCTAAATGTAGTCCCAAGCAACCATACTGCCAGAATTGGAAGGGCATTCCTTTCCCTCCCTCCTTTTCCCCTCCCTTTCTTCCTTCCTTCCTCCCTCAAAGAGGACACGAAGGGCCAGTGAAATGAGACAAATCTCCAGGGTCACACAGTTAGTGGCAGAGTCAGAGCCAAAACTCAGGTTTCCTAATTCTTACTCTTTACAATATACTATTGTGGTGCCTTCCCAGTAAGCAAGGGAATAGTAAGAAAAAATTTCAATTAAATATACTGGAGAAGTTAATTGCTTAGTTCTCAAAAAGCTCAGTGCTGGTGAACAACTAGCCAGAGTGTCACCCAAGAGATAGAAAAATGGACATTTCCAGCTGGGCGCAGTGGCTCATACCTATAATCCCAGCACTTTGGGAGGCTGAGGTGGGTGGATCGCTTGAGTTCAGGAGCTCAAGACCAGCTTGGGCAACATGGTGAAATCCTGTCTCTACAAAAAATACAAAAATTATCTACAAAAATTACAAAAATTAGCTGGGTGTGGTGGCATATGCTTATAGTCCCAGCTACTTGGGAGGCTGAGTTGGAAGGATGACTTGAGCCTGGGAGGTGGAAGTTACAGTGAGCTGAGATCGTGCCACTGCATTCCAGCCTGGGCAACAGAGCCAGACCCTGTCTCAAAAAAAAAAAGAAAAGTTTTTAATGGTATAACAATATATCTATATTTATATGTATCTTTGTAATAGATACATATATAGAATGCACATAAAATTTGGAATACTCATTCTCAGGATACACAGATTCGCCAAAGAAGCTACTTAGACATGGTGCCTGGAAGTCCTGGAAGTCAAATCCATGATTTAACTCCAGTGACTACATTCTACACCATCATGCGATAGAAGATAAAACTAAAATATATTTTTTGTATTTTCTTTATAGTTTTGTGACCTTTGTAAAAAGGGAGCTTTGGCATGATAGTCATCTTAAATAAATCAAAACATGATTTAATAAAAATGCCATTTTACAAAACTGTAAAACTCTTAGCAGGAAACATAGGTGTAAATCTTCATGACATTGGAGTAGGCAACAGTTCCTTAAATATGACACCAAAGGCATAAGCAACAAAAGAAAAAACAGGTCAATTAAACTTTATCAAAATAAAAACTTCTGTGCATAAAAGGACTATCAAGAAGGCAGGAAACCTGGGCATGGTGGTTCATCCCTGTAATCCCAGCACTTTGGGATCCTGAGGTGGGAGGATCACGTGAGGCCAGGAGTTTGAAACCAATGTGGGTAACTTAGTGAGACCTCATATCTGCAAAAAATTTTTTTTTAATTTAAAAATTAGCTGGGCATGGTGGTGTGCCTGTAGTCTTGCCTCCTCAGAAGGCTGAGGTGGGAGGATCACTTGAGCCCGGGAGGTCGAGGCTGCAGTGAGTTTTGATCATACCACCACTGCACTGCAGCCTGGGGACCCTGTCTCAAAAAAAAAAAAAAAAAAATAGAGAAGATAACTTACAGAATGGGAGAAAACATTTGTAAATAAAATATTTGTAAATCTTATCTCTGATTAGGATCTGGTATCAAAAATATATTTAAACTCATAAAAGAATAAAAAGACAATTGCATTTAAAAATGGGCAAAGAATCTGAACAGACATTTCTCCAAAGCAGATATATAAATGACCAATGAGAACATAAAAGGATGCTCAACATCATTAGTCATTAGGGAAATAAATCAAAACCACAGTGAGATACCACTTCACACCCACTGGGATGGCTATAATTAAAAAAAAAAAAGAAACACCAGAAAATAAGTGTTAGCAAGGATGTCGAGAAATTAGAACACTCATAACATTGCTGGTGGGAAGACAAAATCCTCAGCCACTTTAGGAAACAGTCTGGCAGTTCCTTAAAGGGTTAAAATTACCTTATAACCCAGAAATTCCATTCCTAAATATCTACTCAAGACAACCGAAAACATACATTCACACAAGAACTTGTGCATGAATACTCGTAGCAGCATTACTCGTAACAGCATTACTCATGAATGCTCATAACAGCATTACTCACAATAGTCAAAAGAAGGAAACAGGCCAAATGGCCACCAGCTGATGAATGGATAAACAAAATGTGGCACACAGTGGAATATTATTTAGCCATAAAAAGAAACGAAGTACTGATGCATACTAGAACATGAACGAACCTTGAAAACATTATGCTAAGCTAGAGAAATCAGACAGAAAGGGCCACATACTGTATGATTACATTTATAGGAAATATCCAGAATAGGCAAATCCAGAGACACAAAGTAGATTAGTGATTGCCGGGAGATGGATGGAGGGAGGAATTGGGAGCAAGTGCTAACAGGTATAGAGTTTATTCTTGGTGTAATGGAAATGTTCTGCAGTTAGACAGTGGTGATGTTTGCATAACTCCATGAATTTACCACTGAATTATACATTTCAAAATGGTTAGAATGGTGAAAATTTTATCTCAATAAAAAATGGTATTTTACAAGCTTTAAGTGATATATATATTTGAATCATCTAATTTAAATTAAGTTTCTGTGTTCTGTTTTTTTTAAAGAGATGGGATCTTGCTCTCTTGCCCAGGCTGCAGTGCAGTGGCACAATCTTAACATACTTCAGCCTCAAACGCCTGGACGTAAGCGATCCTCCTGCCTCAGCCTCCCAAGTAGCTGAGACTACAGGCATGTGCCACCACATCTGACTAATTTTGAAAATTTTTTTGTAGTGATGGGGTCTCACTATGTTCCCTAGGCTTGTCTCGAAATCCTGGGCTCAAGTCATCCTCCTGCCTTGGCCTCCCAAAGTGTTTGGATTATAGGCGCAAGCCACCACACACAGCCTTCTGAGTTCTTTATTGCAAGCAAGCTTTGTTTCTTTTTTATATTCTGTCAGGGTTTGATTTTGAGGCATCTCCAGGTTGGGGTTTGGGCATATGCTTGTTGAATTTTATGTGGTTGTTACACCTCACCTCCTGCCCAGCTAGTTCATAGTCTCACTTTCAGAAGGTAGTAAGGAAATCTGGCCTTCACTAAAATCATGTCTACCGAATGGCAAAACGTTGGTGAATTTCATTTAAAAAATCAAGCTGCAAAAACTAGACTCTTAGAAGTCAAGATTGTGGTTGCCCTTGGTCGGGGGATGCAGATGACAATAATTTGTAAGGAAACATGAGGGAGGTTTCTGCAGTGCTAAGGATATTCTATTTTTGGATCTGGATGCTGGTTACAGGGGTGTGTTTGATTTGTGAAAATTCATCTTGTGGTACACTTACACAATGTGCACTGTTCTGCATGTTTGTTATACTTTAATACCAAGTTCATAATTCAGTTCAACCTCCAGATAGGTATGTATGATATCAACAAATTGGTGTAATTAACTGGGTACCAGAGTTCACTGACTTGGCCTGCTGCCTTTGAGATGACACCCAGCCATGGCCATGGATTCGAAAAGGTTTTGTTTCCATGGACAGCTGCATAGGTCAGAGCTCTGCATCAGGGCCCTGTTATCCTCACCGTCTCCTAACAATGGATTTCAACAGCAAGGCCGTGTCTCAGCTGTGCCTCCTATGTTTTGGGGCTGCTGGAATATAAACCCCCGGAAGAGGTGATGCTCTGAGTCAGGAGTAGCACTACCAGGCAGGCGTACCCCACTCCCTGCTCTGCCACTGGTGCCAGACCCCCAGAAACTATCACGGTGCTTGCCCTTTCCACCTGGACCCAGAGATGCCATGGTGGGTACCCATGACAAACTGACCCAAGTGGCATTCTAGTGGGCTCAGGCTCACAATACTAGATCTAAAATATTCCATGCTAAATGTATTTCAGCATTAAGATGTTTTTGAATTTTAGAAAGGTGATACATAGCATTTAGTATATCTTATACCATACTGCCAACATGGTCTGGGGTAGCTTTCTGTAATCAGACAGTGACGAATTTTTCCACTAAATGGAATAAAGACTACAAATAGTCTCATGTCAATTCAGTCCAAGGTGTGCTACCAAATGAGTCTGTGTCAAACTTCAAAAAGTTTTCTAGACTGGGCACAGTGGGTCATGACTGTAATCCCAGCACTTTGGAAGGTGGAGGTGGGAGGATCACTTGAGTCCAGGAGTTCAAGACCAGCCTGGGCAACATGGTGAAACCCCATCTCTACAAAAAAAAAAAAAAATTAACCAGATGTATTGGCATGTTCTCATAGTCCTAGCTACTCGGTAGGCTGAGGTGGGAGGATCACCTGAGTCCAGGAGGTCAAGTCTGCAGTGAGCTGTGATTGTACCACTGCATCCCAGCCTGAGTGACAGGGCGAAAACGTGCTCAAAAAAAAAAAAAAAAAAAAAAAAAACCAAAAAAAACAGTTTTTTGGTATTCAGTTTGGGGATTTTGGAATTGCTCATGAGGGAGAACATGAGTCTGTCTCAGTCAGTTTCACCACTAAATAAATGAGTTTTAGTTCTTTCTCAACAGAGGTTCATGGGCAGAGGTGCTGAGTGGCACCTCTGGGGAAAAGTTTACTATGGGGAGGAATTTCACAATTAACTCAGGCTCCAGCTGTGCCTCTAGGTCGGTTAATGTAGGTGGATGAGTGGCAAGATGATAACCTTGAAGGGACAGAGATGCCTGGGTAGCACAATCCTTTTTGGATTCTACTCTCCTCTGTAGCACCTGCTAAGCTGTCAATGCTTGTTAACATTTCATTGATTTCTGTAGCACATTAGGGCCTTCCTGGAGTGTTCAACCATAGCCAAGTTTATAATGTAAAATTTCTGGAGACTAATATTTATCTAAATTAAGTTAATTATAGGGATGATAAAGCTCACTTAGACATGTGTTTTGAAGAGATTAGAGTTGAATTTCCTAAACAAGAAGCAAGGGAAATCTTTCCTAGAAAATCGATTTGCCATCCTTTGTGCTGATCATTTATGGGACATAAGTTCACTGTGGGAATGGCTTCTAAATGCCTCTGTTCAGAACCCTCTATTGGAGTGAGAGGAGAATAAAGAGACAGTTCTCACTTCACACTGGGAGAGTGTTCTCCTGCAGTCCCAAACGTAAATCTTGGTGTAAACTCTTTAAAAGGAGCAGTAAAGAAGGTGATGGTAAGAGCTCATATATGTGTGTCTAGGGATGAAAGATGGTAGCCAAAGGGAGGGAGTAGTTTGTAAGCTGATTCCAGTTGTAGTTGATAATTACATTTTACTCATTTTACTGTGTTGTCATTTTTTTTTTTTTGGTTTTTGAGACAGAGTCTCGCTCTGTCACCCAGGCTGGAGTGTAGTGGCATGATTTCAGCTCACTGCAACTTCTGCCTCCCGGGTTCAAGCTATTCTTCTGCTTCAGCCTGCCGAGTAGCTGGGAGTACAGTCACCCGCCACCACACCTGACTAATTTTTGTATTTTTAGTAGGGATGGAGTTTCACCATATTGGCCAGGCTGGTCTTGAATTCCTGACCTGAAGTGATCTGCCTGCCTCAGCCTCCCAAAGTGCTGGGATTACGGGCATGAGCCACCGCGCCCAGCCTGTGTTGTCATTTTTACGGGTTGTGATAACCTCAGAAACCTTCCTGCCTTCCCCTTGTCACCACCATCATCTTTTTCCTATCATTAAATTTCATTTTGATTAGTTTAATGGATGTTTACTGCATGATTTTCATGGTACTGAAGATGTCACAAAAATGGTAGGTGTTGGAGAAAAGAAACTAAGACCTGGTCTTTGCTCTTTGTATCAGTCCGTTCTTGCACTACTATAAGGAAATACCTGAGACTGGGTAATTTGTAAAGAAAAGAGGTTTACTTGGCTCATGGTTCTGCAGGCTATATAGGAAGCATGATGCTTGGCTTTTGGGGAGCTCTCAGGAAACTTACAATCATGGTAGAAGACAAAGGGGAAGTCAACACTTCACATGGCTAGAACAGGAGAAAGAGAAAGCAGAAAGGGGAGGTGCTGCACACTTTTAAATGACCAGATCTCATGAGAACTCACTATCAGGAGAACAGCACTAAGAGGAAAATCCACCTGATCCAATTACCTCCAACACTGGGAATTAAAATTGACATGAGATTTGGGCAGGGACACTCATCCAAACCATTTCCTCTCTAAAGTTTATAGTCTGGTGAGGTAGACAAATAAATTCAATAGTTATATATGTACAGTAAGATACATTTCTAAGTCTTGGTATAGAAGTATTCATAAAGTGTTATGGGAGCACAGAGGGGATATCCAAATCACCCTGAGTTAGAGGTGGGGCGAGCTTCTAATGAAAAATAATTTTTTTTTTTTTTTTTGAGATGGAGCCTCGCTCTGTTGCCCAGACTGGAGGGCAGTGGTATGATCTTGGCTCACTGCAACCTCTGCTTCCTGGATTCAAGCACTTCTCCTGCCTCAACCTCCTGAGTGACTGGGAGTATAGGCACCTGCCACTATGCCCATCTGATTTTTGTATTTTTACTAGACATGGGGTTTTGCCATGTTGGCCAGGTTGGTCTTGAACTCCTGACCTCAGGTGATCCGCCACCTTGGCCTCCCAAATTGCTGGGATTACAGTTGTGAGTCACTGCACCCAGCGAAAATGATGCTTTTGAATTGACTTTTATCTTGTTGCCTAACATTTTAAAAAATTTAAATAAAACGCACAGATTGTGATGTAGCTCAATCAATTTTGACAAATGTATACATCTATATTGACACCACCTCAATAGAGATATAAATCATAGTCATTTTCGTCAACACAGAAAGTTCCTTTGTACTTCTTTCCAGCCAATATCCCACTCCCAGCCACCTCCTCAGAGGCCACCAGATGAACTGCCTTTGGCCTGGGCATTTACAATTAGGAGTGGTGGAAGGGCAGGTCCATGGAGGGAACAGTGTACAAAGGCATGGACGTGTGAGAGATTGTGGCACATGTGAGGGATCTCCAGCCCTCTGATCTCATTTTTTTGGGCTGAGGGCAAGTCATCTTTGTTAAATGAATGTTTGACAGAGATGAGGCTAAGTGCCAGGTCACCAAGGGATGGGATATTCAAGCAACTTGACTTTCATCCTGTAAGACAAAGGGGGCCATGGAAGGGTTTCAGGCAGGATAGTGGTCTTCATGGTACATTAAGACTTTGATTTAATTAATTAATTAATTATTTTAGAGACAGAGTCTTGCTCTGTCACCCAGTCTGGAGTGCAGTGGTGCAATCATAGCTCACTGAAGTCTTGAACTCCTAAGGCTCAAGTGATTCTCCCACCTTAGCCTCCCAAGTAGCTCAGACTACAGGTGTGCACCATCATGCTCAGCTTAAATGACCTTTTAAGCAGAGAAAACTTAAATGTCTCACTTGTTCTATGAACTATATACAATTATCACAAAAGTGCTTAAATTGTGATAAATTTTTTTTTTTCTGGTTAAGCTGTGACTCCAGACAGGATCTACAGAGGAGTTTTACAATCTCATCTCCGGATTTTATGGATAATTACTTTAGCTTTCTGTGTTAGTCTCTTAAAGAACTGTGAACTTGCTTTTTAAAGTTTAAATGGTTAAAACATTTTGAGGGCAAAGTTCTGTTTTATTGGTAGGAAACTATTAAATTCATTCTTCTGTAAAAGAGAGTAATCAATCCTTTTATGTGAGGAGGGACAAGTATCTAATTAAAAAAATAACTGCTTGACATCAAACAATTGATCAAATATTTCAATGAAGACAAAGTTTTGTGCTCAGTGATAGTGTTGGATGGTGTCTACATTTAAAATGCTCTTTCATATTAATTCAATATGTCGTTGATCTCTGTCTTTGATTTACACAAAGGAGTCAGAGATGTTTCTTTTCTGTAGGGAGAATCTCAAAAGCAGAAGCTGAACTGACACTACAGAAGAAACGAAATAAGACTCATTACGACTTTTTGAGAGAGTGTTATTTGGTGCAGTGTCTTCTGACTAAATTGATAGTTTATTTGCTTTTGAGATATAAAAGGAAAAGCAGTTACCTGAAAGAAACTTCCAGTCTCTGGAGCAAGGTGGCCTACCTTTGGAAGTTTGTGGTCTAACGTTGACTGGTTGGTTTTGGGAATTGCTTCTGCCACCTTTCAACAAAGGAAACATTAGAATGCAAATTTATGTTTAAAATTACATTGTTTTTCATACTTTGAAAAGTGAACTTGGATGAGTAACACTGGGTCTCAGTATTTTTATGCAAAAATTAAGGGAGTATAGACAATGAAAGCAAACCAGAAAGACACATTGAAAAAGAACAGTTAAATACAGTGACATACTATCTGAAAAGAACTAAAAGACGTTAAGAAAATGGTAAAAGACATGAAAGAGCATTATTCATCAGAATTAGAAAAACTTACAAATAGGGTGACAGAATTCAAGAAATAAGTAGAAACGAAAAGAAAAATATCATTTTAAAAACGACAACCAAACCAGAAGAAACTCTAGAGCAAATAGACACAAGAGAAGGCAAAAAGAAGTATAAGTTCAAAGAAATGACAAAAAACATTGAAGAAAAGTGACAAATACAAATCAGAAAGATCTGGAATATGGATAGAGTCCCTGAAGCGAAAGAAGACCAAAGAAAGGGAACAGAATGAGTACTAGAACTGAAAGTCAAGAAAACTTGCCTGGCCGAGGCAATGGCTCACACCTGTAATCTCAGCACTTTGGGAGGCTGAGGCACGAGGCGAGTGCATCACTTGAGCCCAGGAGTTTGAGACCAGCTTGGGCAACATAGTGAGACCCTGTCTCTACAAAAATTTAAACATTAAAAAAAATTACCTGGGTGTTGTGGTGTGTGCCTGTAGTCCCAGCTACTTAGGAGGCTGAGGTGGGAGGATGGCTTGAACCTGGGAGGTTGAGGCTGCAGTGAGCTGAGATTGCACCATTGCATTCCAGCCTGAGTAACAGAGCCAGACCCTGTCTCAAAAAGAAGAAAAAAAAAAAAAAAGAAAAAGAAAAAATACGTTCCTGAAATATTTCCTGAAGCATTTTGAAATACAGATTGAAAAAGCACACCATGTACCTAAACATATTGACCCAGGGCTATTCTAGAAAGTATTTTAGGACATATTCTAGAAAAATTGTTGGACTTTAAAGGAAAATAAACATTTCTCTTTTTTAGCAATATATTTGGCTTTCAAAAAATTTCTGCAAGCAGTTAGGCACAAATGGCATGTGACTTATGAAGAAAAGAAAATTAGATTATTATCAGACTTTTTGACAGAATAGATTTATGCCAAAATAAAATGGGATGACATACTTAAGATACCCAAGGATATCAAGTGTGAGGGAAAGACCTTCTATCCAGTAAGATTGACACAAACTGTGATCGACATGCAAGAACTCCGGACCTCTTGTTCTCACGGGCTTTTATTAAAGCATCTACTCGAGATCAAGGCCACCAAAACAATTGGAGAAACACTGACACAAGAAGTGGTGAGCATGAAATACGTGGTTGCTTATAGAACTAAGACTACGTGAGAGTTTAAAGAGGAAATTATTGTATATAAAGGTTTTATAGCCTGTCCAGATAGATCTAGCATGACCATTAAAAAGGGGGAGAGAATGAAGTTAGCCTGAGAAAAATATTTTAAACCATTTAGTCAAAATATGTGGTGGTATTATTGTTATTGTTATTCTGAAATTGCCTCATGATCCTTATAGGTTAGCACAAATGATGGGATATTCCAATCCTGTCATCCTCTGGGTCCTTGAGAACCAGGATTCTTGGTATGGAAGTGCCTAGTAACAATGGGCAAGCAGCCATAATGCCTAGATTATGGTCTTGAAATACCATGTTCCACTAAAGCAAACCTGGGCTGCTTGGAGAAATGGCTGGTTCCAAATCTGGAATAGGAAATGTACAAGACGAATGGGAATATCTTGACCTACCACACAGTAGAGAAGTTATCAAAGACTGCTAGAGTTGTGGGCAGAAGTTTCTTAAAATTTTTTTGAAGAGAGAGGGTCTCGCTATGTTGCCCAGGCTGGTCTCAAACTCTTGGGCTTAAGTGATGTTCCCCCCTTGGCCTCCCAAAGTGCTGGGACTCCCAAAGTGCTGGGCCTACTGGTATGAGCTCTGCACCTGGCATATCAGGGGCCATTTTGAAGAACTTCTCACAGGTTAAAAAGGAAACGATTTCTGCCTTAATAAGGATAATGTTTAAATATTTTAAAATCCATGAGTTCATAATAATCTTTATTTTATTTTTTAAATTTTTCTTATTTATTTATTTAT
This sequence comes from Colobus angolensis palliatus, assembly GCF_000951035.1. NCBI lineage: Eukaryota > Metazoa > Chordata > Mammalia > Primates > Cercopithecidae > Colobus > Colobus angolensis. Next base: position 19,050,008 of record NW_012115821.1, on the reverse strand, counting down.
TTATTCATTCGTTTTTGAGATGGAGTTTTGCTCTTGTTTCCCCAACTAGAGTGCAATGGCATGACCTTGGCTCATTGCAACCTCTGCCTCCCGGGTTCAAGTGCTTCTCCTGCCTCAGCCTCCCGAGTAGCTGGGATTACAGGCATGAGCCACCACACCCAGCTAATTTTGTATTTTTAGTAGAGATGGGGTTTCGCTATGCTGGCCAGGCTGGTCTCAAACTCCTGACCTCAGGTGATCCGCCCACCTTGGCCTCCCAAAGTGCTGGGATTATAGCTGTGAGCCACTGCGCCTGGCCTATCTTTTATTTTTCTATTGCCCAGGCTGTAGTGCAGTGGCGCCATTTTGGCTCACTGCAACCTCCGCCTCCCAGGTCCAAGTGATTCTCCTGCCTCAGCCACCCAAGTAGCTGGGATTACAGGCCTATGCCACAATGCTCGGCTAATTTTTGTATTATTAGTAGAGACTGAATTTCACCATATTGGCCAGGCTGGTCTTGAACTCCTGGCCTCAAGTGATCTGCCCGTCTTGTCCTCCCAAAGTGCAGGGATTACAGACATGAGCCATCTTGTCTGGCCCACAATAACCTTTAAAATGAAAATGAATTGATTGCATTCTGAAGATGACAGATAAACAATTCATTATTGTGGAAATGGTGTAAATAAAAACAAAGAACCAACGATTTACCTTGCCTTTTCTTTATGAACTGTACAACTGGGTAATCAAATAGTAGATGAGGGGAAGCATCTCTTTGTAAAATTATTCCAGCTAAAAAATAAAAACAGTAGGATAGAATTAGAATGACACCATCCTAACTATCCCAAATGGATCAGTGAACCTAGGCATTGAGCTGACATCAAAAAAAAAAAAAAAAAAGTGAAAAGCAGGCATGATATACCTCTTAATGAAAGAAACACCACCACTTAATTTTGCCAAAGGAATGGAATCTAAGACTCATCAATCCTTTGGATTTAGCTGCCAATTTTCAGGAAATACAGAGGATAGAGGAACATGCTGAACTGCGCCATGCGTATGCAGTCATCGAAGCCCAGATTGCAGGAAACTCTGCATATAATACAGCCTCTGTCCTTCAATACATACATTGTGAGGGAAAGAAAGAGACTGATGGGGATATACCAAGTTAAAAAAAGGGAGCAAATGAAATGCACACTTGGGTGATAAAACAATAAAGTAGCATAAGAAAAGTGATCAATGTGCTGTTAGAGGGCTGGGAAAGGCTGTGGTTAGTGTGGTGTACATGGTAGAGTTTCTCGGGTGGCTGGCTAAACTCTATTTCTTGACCTGGGTAGTGATTACAAAAATGTTTACCAAGACTTTTATCGTTAATATATTACTATATTTGCTTTTCTCCATATCCCATATGTGGCCATCTATCCATCCCTCCATCCACCTATTAATCCATCTTATTTTTGGATGCATTTAAAAGTAAATGACAGATATTTGTATACCTCCCCCTCATTACTTCTGTACTCTAATACCATTAACTAGAGTTCAATATTGAGTTTTTCTTTTCTTTTCTTTTCTTTTTTTTTTTTTTTGAGACAGGGTTTTGCTTTTGCCCAGGCTGAAGTGCAGTGGAGCTATCATGGCTAACTGTAGCATCTACCTCCTGAGCTCAAGTGATCTACCCACCTCAGCCTCCCAAGTAGCTGGGACCACAGGTGTGCACCACCACACCTGGCTAATTTTTGTATATTTTGTAGAGATGCAGTTTTGCTATGTTGCCCAGGCTAGTCTCAAACTCCTGAGCTCAAGTGATCCTCCTGCCTTGGCCTCCCAAAGTGCTAGGATTACAGGTATGAGCCACTCTGTCTGGCCTGTTGTTTTCTTTTGATGTAAAACTTACATAAAATGAAATAAACTTATTTGAAATGTATACTCACTGAGTTTTGACAATGCATACACCCACATAACTCAAACTCCTATTAAGATATACATTACCATTGATCGCCCCCAAAATTTCCTCTTTTTTTTTTTTTTGAGATGGAATCTTGCTCTGTCGCCAGGCTGAAGTGTAGTGGCAGGATCTCAGTTCACTGCAACCTCCGCCTCCCGGATTCAAACTATTCTCCTGCCTCAGCCTTCTGAGTAAGCTGGAACTACAGGCATGTGCCACCATGCCCAGGTAATTTTTGTATTTTTAGTAGAGACGGGGTTTCACCATGTTGGCCAGGGTGGTCTTGATCTCTTGACCTCGTGATCTACCTGTCTTGGCCTCCCAAAGTGCTGGGATTACAGGTGTGAGCCACCGCGCCTGACCTTCCCTCATTTTTTTAAGTCTCTAAAATCTGAATGAATTTTTCTTCAAATTCAAACGTGAAATCAATTTTCTTTCAAGTAAAATAAAAAAAATTGCATGTTTTACTTCTCTTGTTCCTCTCTCTCTCTCTTTCTTTCTTTCTCTCTCTCCCTCTCTCTCTTACTCTCTTTCTTTCTTGACAGAGTCTAGCTCTGTTGCCCAGGGTGGAGTGCAATATGGCCTGATCACAGCTCACTGCAACCTCGAACTCTTGGGCTCAAACAATCCTTCTACTTCAGCCTCCCAAACATCTAGGACTACAGGCATGTGCCACAACACCAGCTAATTTTTTATATTTTTTGTAGAGATGAGGTCTCGCTATGTTGCCCAGGCTGGTCTCACACTCTTGGCCTCAAGTGATCCTCCTGCTTCGGCCTCCCAAAGTGCTGGGATTACAGGTGTGAGCCACCACACCTGAGCCCTGGCATTCTCAATTTTGTAGATACACTCCAGGAATCTCACTTTGGATTATTATTAGTAATAGTACTGAGAGGCAGTGTAGAATGGTGGTTAAGATTCTGGCAGCAGACTGTCCAGGTTTGAATCTCAGCTCCTTCCCTTATCAATGGTGTGACCTTGGTAATTAACTTCTCTGCCTCAGTTTTGTCCTTTGAAGGATGGAGTTAATAATAATACCTTCATTGAAGGGTGGTTGTGAGGATTAAGTGAGGAAATATATGTAAAGCACTTAGAATAGTGTCTGGCATTTAGTGAACAATATAGAAATGCTTAATTTTTTATCATTATTAAATTACCATTTTATATTACACATTATTTCTTTCAAAACTATTTTGACATTTGCCTTCAGATATAAAATTGTATTAGCAAAAATTATATTAACCATAATTATTTAGACTTAATTAGATTTGCATGTCGATTGGAAGCACCCAGTGACTTAACTATGGATCATCCATGTAGTCTGGAACCATGGTTCTAGCATCTTCCAGAGCCCACCTGTTTGGTGTAAGTCCCATGTGGTCAGCAGGAAGCCATATCCCTTCTCTCTTCAGTTTCTTCTTCTATGAAATATAAGGGATACCACAGAGTCATACAGGAGTATTCTTCATACTCTTCATAGGAACTACTTGGTTATAAATGAAATTATTCATACAAGAACCTGTGGAAGTCTCAAGGAAATCAATACTCTGCAGATACCTGTGATTGTTGCTATTTATCATTCTCCTGGTGAGTCGGTCCTTTTCATCACTCAGGCATACTAACTTTAGCAGATGGGGTCAGCCTGCAGAAGATCAATTACTGGTCTCCTTATTCTTCTTCCTTGTCATCTTCCCTAAGGATCCCCCGCCAATCTCCACCACCATTTCCCAGCCATATCTTTTGTATAACATGGTCAGCAGTCATTATGACAGCTCCAGGCCATCCAGGACTTCTTAGGGGTTGGATATACACTTTCTCTGTGAGAAAGCAGGAAGACTTCTACCATTTCTTTGAAATAGCCTTGCAGCTTTGGAATTTAGGGCAGTCATTTGGAATTCAGTTTGATTTTTACCTTGTGTATCTTTACTCCTATGTAGTCAGACCTCTGGGGTTCACTGGCAGAAGGTACAGCAGATACTTTATTTCATAAAGATGAATTTTTTATTTTTTTTATTTTTTTTATTTTTTTATTTTTATTTTTTTTTGAGGCAGAGTCTCGCTCTGTCGCCCAGGCTGGAGTGCTGTGGCCGGATCTCAGCTCACTGCAAGCTCCGCCTCCTGGGTTCACGCCATTCTCCTGCCTCAGCCTCCCCAGTAGCTGGGATTATAGGCGCCCGCCGCCTCGCCCGGCTAGTTTTTTGTATTTTTTAGTAGAGACGGGGTTTCACCGTGTTAGCCAGGATGGTCTCGATCTCCTGACCTCGTGATCCGCCCGTCTCGGCCTCCCAAAGTGCTGGGATTACAGGCTTGAGCCACCGCGCCCGGCCTAAGATGAATTTTTTAATATGTTAAACTAACTTGTTCCTGTTTTCTGTCTTTCGAGGCTCTCCATAATGTGTCCTTTCTCTCAGATAAGAGAACCTACCTTTAAAGTTAAAAAACACATAAAATCTGTCAATATCTATTGTCTTATTAATGAATAAGACTGAATTTTAAGTTTTATTTTACATTTTATATATTGTCTACATATGTGATAAAATCCTGTCAAAATCGTGAGAATTTCAAAGATTTACTAGACTCTTCTATATATGGTTACATTAAAATTTTAAGCCAGGCATGTTGCCCAGGCTGGTCTTGAACTCCTGGGCTCAAGCGATCTTTCTGTTTGGGTCTCCCAAAGTGCTGGGATTACAGGTGTGAGTCACCACACTTGGCCCTATAAGTTCTTTACATAATTGAGAGGTGATATCTTGATAATACTAGTTTATTAAAATTGATTTGTGCTGCTGGTTCTGAAACAAGATGGAATAGACTTACTTTTCACTACTTTTCCCCTCTAAATACAACAAAACCTCTTGGAAATATTGGGACAGACAATTATAAAAGGTCTCTGAAAGCTAGAAAGATAACAGAGTAGTAGGAAACCCCAGGATATGAGGAACGACAACATGCTGAGTTTTCTGGGTTTTCTTTTTGTCTTGCATATGCCCCTGGCCTGGATGCCAGAGAGGCCTGTAGTCTGGAACTACCCACAGGCATAGACATAAGAACCTAAGGAAAGCCTGCTCTCTCTGGCCAAAGAACCAGGAGAGGGGAAGCTCAACAGAGACCTAGCGGGGAGCGAAAACCCCTGTTTCACACCACAGGCCAGTAGACAGTACCATATGTTGGCAATGGTGGTGGCAGCAAAATCCCAAGCCATCCAAGACACTGCTCCACAACCAGGGCATTGGCAGGCAGTCCGATCTGTTCACAGTGGCAGAGACGGTGAATCCTTGTGTCACCCTGCTCTCTACCCACTGGCATAAGGAGACCCAAGCCTAGTGGCTTTTGCTACAACTCCTACTGCCAGAAAACCACCAAGCACTAGCAGGTGGCTGAAAGAAGCACCTTTAGCCCCTGCAGATGGCATCAGCAGGAAGAGCAGTAACCCTATCAGCACCAGAAGAACAAAACAGACCAGAATAACATTGTAAGGGCTCAAAATCAACTGTCATTGGAACAACAAAGCCCACAAAGTAGGCCAGAACTTATGGGCTAAATCTAAGCAGAGTGACAGTCTGCTAAAATAGAATATTTAAATATAATCTAGAGTCTTCTAGCATAATAATCATAATGTCCAGTGATAAAAACAAACAATTAATTCTACCAGGAACCAGGAAAACTACAGTTTGAATGAGGAAAGACAACTGATGCCGATGACAAGATGAATCAGATGTTGGAATTATTTGACAAGGATTTTAAAGTAGCCATCAAAGAAATGCTTCAACAATCAATTACAAATTCTCTTGAAACAAGTGCAAAATAGAAAATAACAGTAAAGAAATAAAAGTTATAAAAAGAGACAAATGGAAATTATGAAATTGAAAATCCAATAATTGAAATAAAAAACTTGCTGGATAGACTCAGTAGTGGAGTGGAGAAAACTGAGGACAGAATCAGTAAATTTGAAGATGGATCAATAGAATTTACTCTGTCTGAGCAACAGAAAGAAAATAGCTGAAAAAAAAAATGGACCAGGTGCAATGGCTCACACCTGTAATCCCAGCACTTTGGGAGGCCGAAGTGGGAAGATCACCTGAAGTCAGGAGTTCGAGACCAGTCTGGCCAACATGGTGAAACCCCATCTCTACTAAAGTACAAAAATTAGCTGGGCGTGGTGGCAGGGCGCCTGTAATCCTAGCTACTTGGGAGGCTGAGGCAGGAGAATTGCTTGAACCCGGGAGGTGGAGGTTGTAATGAGTTGAGATGGCGCCACTGCACTCCAGACTGGGCGACAGAGCAAGACTCCATCTCCAAAACAAACAAGCAAACAAACAAAAACAGAGCCTTAGAGATCTGTGGGACAATAACAAAAGAAGAAACATGTGTATCACCAGAGTTCCATAAGGAGAGGAGAAAGAGAATAGTGCTGAAAGAGTATTTGGGAGGAATAACGGCTACAAATGTCCAAAATTTGATGAATAAACCCCAATAAGATAAGCACAAAGAAACCTACACCAAGACACATAATTAAACTTCTAAAAACTAAAAAATAAAAAACACGTTAAATTAACAGCCAAAAAGAAATGACACATTTCCAACAAAGAACACAGATTTATTTATTTAATTTTTTAAATTTTACTTTAAGTTCTAGGATACATGTGCAGAACGTGCAGGTTTGTTAATAAGTATACATGTGCTATGGTGGTTTGCTGCACCTATCAACCTGTCATCTAGGTTTTAAGCCCCTCATGCATTGGGTATTTGTCCTAATGCTTTCCCTCTCCTTGCCCTCCAGCCCCTGACAGGCCCCAGTGTGAGTGAGAACACTAATTTAAATGACAGCAGTTTTCTCACCTGAAACCATGGGGATTATGGGGAAGTGGCACAACGGTTTTCAAGTGCTGAAAGAAAAGAATCATGAACCCCAAATTCCATATTTGAAGAGATTATCCTTCAGGAATAAAGACATTCTCAAACAAGGGAAAACTAAGATAATTTGTTGCTAGCGGATCTACCCTTAAAGAGTGGCTAAAGGAAGCTCTACAATAAAAATAATAACAGAAGGCTCAGACATCAGAAAGGATAGAAGAACAACAAAATGAGTGAAAATAGATGTAAATATAATAAAGCAAGTTTAACACCATATGATATGGCACTCAGTGTATCTAGAGGAAATATTTAAATTTTAAAACAGTGAGGGGAAGGAGACCTAAATGAAAGTAAGTTTTCTGTATTTCACTTGATTCGAAAATGTCAACACCAGAAGACTGTGATAAATGACACACCCACCAATAAGAAGGTTTGCAAAGCAATGTACTAAAAACATTATAAATAAATAAAAATGAAACTCTAAAAATTGTTCATGTGACCCACAAGAAGCAAGAGTAAAGAAACAGAGTAACAGGAAACAGAGGAAGCTAGGCACAGTGGCTCATGCCTGTACTTTGGGAGGCCAAGGCAGGGGGACCACTTGAGTCCAGAAGTTTGAGACCAGCCTGGGCAACATAGTGAGACCCTGTCTCTACAAATTATTTGAAAGTTAGCTGGGCACAGTGGCACATGCCTGTAATCCCAGCTACTCAGGAGGCTGAGGTGGGAGGAAGGAGGATTGCTTGAGCCCAGGAGGTCAAGACTGTGGTGAGCTATGATTGCACCATTGCACTCCAACCTGGATGACAGAATGAAACCCTGTCTCAAAAAACAAGAAGGAAAGAAAGGAAAGAAAGAAAGAAGGAAAGAAAACAAAGAGAGGGAACAAACAGAAAACAAGTAATAAAATGACAGACTTAAGCCTCAAAGTATCAATAGTTATTTTAAATGTAAGTGGTCCAAGTACAACAATTAAAAGGCAGAGATTGACAGAGTATAGTTTCTAAATGATCTAACTATATTCTGTGTACAAGAAACTAACTTCAAACACAACAACGTAGGTTGAAAGTAAAAGGATTAATAACAACTACAACAAAAAGCAAGAATGGCTATATCAGTATTAGATAACATAACCTTCAGAGCAAAGAAAGTTACTAGGGACAAAGAGGGACATCACATAATGATAAAAGCCTCTATCCCCAACTATACATAGCAATTCTAAATGTGCATGAAACAAACAACTTAGCTTCAAAACACATAAAGTAAAACTTGATAGTTTTACTTTACTAGGCCAAATGGGCCAAATGCAAGAAAGTGAAGTTGGACCCTTACTAAACACCATATACCAAAAATAACTCGAAATGGATCAAAGACCTAAATTTCAGAAATAAACTATAAAGCTCTTAGAAGAAAACATGGGGATAAATCTTCATGACCTTAGATTAGGCAACAGTTTCTTAAATATGACATCAAAAGCACAGGTGACAAAAGAAAAAAGATAACTTGGACTTTATTAAATTTAAAAACTTTTGTCCTTCAAAGGACCAAGGACAAGCTGGGCATGGTGGTGTGCACTTGTAGTCCCAACTAGTCAGGAGGCTGAGGCAGGAGGATTGCTTGAACCCAGGGCTTCAAGTCCAACCTGAGAAATATAGTGCCCATATCTAAAACAAACAAACAAACAAACTAAAAAATGACAAAGGATGAAGGATACCATCAAGAGAGTGACATGACCTACAAAATGGAATAAAATGTTTGCAAATCATATCTCTGATTGATAAGGGGTTAATATCCAGAATATATAAGGAACTCCTACAACACATTAAAAAGCCCAGTTAAAAACAGGCAAAGTACTTGAATAGACATTTCTCCAAAGAAGTTATACAAATGCCCAATAAACTCATGAAAACATGCTCAACATCATAGTCGTTTGGGAAATGCAAATCAAAACCTAATGAGGGAAAATGTATGGCAATTTCTCAATAAATTAAACATAGAATTACCAAATGACCCAGCAATTCCACTTCTGGGTATATATCCAAAAGAATTAAGACTAGGGACTTGAATAGATATTTTTACACTAATGTTCACAGCATTATTCATAATAGCCAAAAGGTAGAAAATCTGTCACTAGTAATGGATGAATGGGTAAGTAAAATCTGTTACGTACATACCATACAATATCAATGAGCCTTAAAAAGGAGGGAAATGCTGACATATGCTACAACATGGATGAACCTTGAAGATATGCTAAGTGAAATAAGTGATACACAAAAGGACATATATTGTGATTCCGCTTTTTTTATTTGTTTGTTTTTTGAGGCAGGGTCTCACTTTGTCATCCAGGCTGGAGTGCAGTGGTGCAATCATGGCTCACTGCAGCTTTGACCTCTCGGGCTCAAGTGATTCTCCCACTTCAGCCTCCTGAGTAGCTGGGACTACAGGTGTGCGCCACCATACACACCTCTAAAAGTAGAGATGGTGTCTCACCATGTTGCCTAGGCTGATCTTGAACTCCTGAGCTCAGGTGATCTGCCCACCTTGGCCTCCCAAAGTGCTGGGATTACAGGCATGAGCCACTGTGCCCGGCCTTGGTTCCACTTATATGAGTCCCTAAAGTAGTCAAATCCACAGACAGTGGAGCAGTGGTTTGAACACAGAGAAGGGAGTATGGGCTGTTACTGCTTAATGGTTACAGAGTTTCAGTTTGAGATGATGAAAGATTTTGGAAATGGTGGTCATGATTATACAACATTGTGACTGCAATTGATGCCACTAAGTGATTTAACATGATAAAATGGTAAATTTTGTGTTATATATATTTTACCACAGTGAAAACAACGTATTTGAAATGTGCAGCCTCTATAGCCCACTGGTGGGGACTGGTAAGGGGGAAGAAACATAATCGACTACAGTCTTCTTCAGGTCTCTATTGGTGGTGGTAAAGGATGTGTGCACCAGGCAGGTCTCTTGAGCAGCCTGTGTTTGCGGTACCTTAGCGATTAAGACAAGTCATGTAAAGGAGAGCTACTTTCTCAACTGTCAGATTTGAGGATCTTTAAGTAGAACTTCAATTCTCAGCCATGAAATCTGAACTTTATGTAACAGGTGAATGAGGAGAAATTTGCATCACTTATTTTCCCTCCCGTGTTTTTCAAATACAAATTGTATTGTCAGCTGTGGAGTGACAAAGTAGATGTGCTGATCTGGAGAAGAAAGAGCTCAATGTTTCCCCAGGGCTACTGGAAATCCTCATGTGACGTTATATCAGACTCCAATCCCTTGTGCTCTTGCATTTGTTAAATCTAAGTCCTTGAGCCATCTGCCATCTCAGGAAAGTGAAATGCTCAGGTTTGACTTCACAATGGGGTCAGAGTGTCACATCCTAAGCAACTGGGTAACATCAGAGAAGTGGCCCAGTGCATGAAGTGCATTCCTTCACTATGACCCAGGTTTCCAAGGTCCCTTAAATCACACAAAGAAGCTGTTTTGATGAACTTGTTGCTGAGTTATCTCTGAAATTTGGCATTGAAAGATTAATTAGACCTTCACCTAATTAAAAAAAAACAGAAAGAGAACATTAATATTACTCATGAGACATTAAATACACTGTTTTCAAGAAGAAGACACTTTTTTTTTCTTTTTTTGAGATCGAGTCTCACTGTGACACCCAGGCTGGAGTGCAGTGGCGCAGTCTCGGCTCACTGCAACCTCTGCTTCCTGAGCTCAAGCGATTTTCCTGCCTTGGCTTCCTAAGTTGTTGGGATTACAGGTGTGAGCCACTGTGCCTGACCCAAGATACTTTATATAAACATTTGCTGTACATTTAGCATATGTTTATGTTGAGCTATTAAATATATCAATTAAGTTATTAGATATTACTTATGGTTTTAATATATCTGGGTGTGTTACACTCCCATGCAATTTGTATTAAAGGATGCACTGAACACTGTGTTGCTGGCTGGAGATCATTCATTCATTCGTTAAGCATTTAATCAGTCAGTATGTGCAAGGTACTCTGCTATACCTTGAATCCCGATCTAAAAGCACACTCTCCCTGTCATCCTTACTGCCATCAATATGCCAGGGGCAGGGACCAACCTGGGAGCCTTGGCAGGATGCCTCACACCGCACAAAAGCTGCTGTGCTCTAGCAAAGCCTAGGGTTGCTTTGCTGATTCCCACGAATTTAGAGAACAAGGTCACAAGGTGTTGGTGTTTGGTGTATCTCTTTAAAAAAATCATATCAATAAAGGATTTTCTTAATTTTCCATGTCACCAATCATTTCCTCCCAAACATCACTTGAAAGTGGATGGACTTTGTCTCTCTCTACAGAGTGGAACCTGAAGTATGGATACATATTGGTCTGCTCAGGATCATCTAGTGAGTTACTGACGGATTCAGGGATATGAAGCGCCAGTCAAGAAAGGAATTTCCTCTCCTTTTATGACACCTTCCTTCACTTTCCCAGTCAGTCCTGATCTCTCCCATCACCTCTGTCTTACAGAACTCACTCTGTAAGCTCTCATGGCACATAGTTTTGTACCTTGTCATTTCCACAGCTAGATTGCAGGCTCTTCGAGTCTCTCTAGCAGAGGATAGTACATGGTGGCCTTCCCTAGCAATACTTCTGTATCTTTCTATCTTTTGAGTCTTTCTGTCTTCTCTTCTGCTCCATAGTGTATCTGTGCCTTTCTATGTATCATCTCCTAAGGGAGAGTGATTTTCTCAAAACAGATTTTGTCTATATTAAAATTATGATTGGGACCAGCCTGAGGTGGTTGTGGTAATGAGGGTCTTCTTGGGATAAAGTTTTCTATTTGTGTTTTCCGATCTAAAGGAGCAATTCTCCTTTTCAGGGACCTTGAAATACCTAAGGGAAAGACAGAAATAAGGTCTAGTTAGGAAACATGATTTTCTTTTCTTTTAAAATAATTATTGGTCGGGTGGAGTGGCTCATACCTGTAATCCTAACACTTTGGGAGGCCAAGGCAGGAGGATGGCTTGAGCCCAGGAGTTTGGGAACAGCCTGGGCAACATGGTGAGACCCCAGCTCTACCAAAAAAATTTAAAAAATTAGCTGGGCATGGTGGCATGTGCCTATAGTCCCAGCTACACAGGAGCTGAGGCGAGAGGATTGCTTGAGTCCAGGAGTTCGAGGCTGCAGTGAGCCGTGTTCAAGCTACTGCACACTCCAGCCTGAGTGACAGAGCAAGACCCTGTCTCAATTTTAGAAAAGAGAAAAATAAATAAAATAATTATTATAAAATATTTGATACACACATATATATAATTAACCCTTATAACACATATATATTTATGTATAAATATATAAACATATGTAAGTTATAAAGGTTAATAATAAAATGAATACCAGAGAAGTAAATATCCAACCTAAAAACAAAACGTCACCAATACTGTCAAAGCTACCTTTACGTTTCTCCTTAATTTCATCTCTCTGCGTTCTCTCTACCCACTCCATTGAGACACTATCGTGAATTTTGTATTTGTCATTTCCTTACTTTTTAAATAGATTTGTTTTTTTTTCTTTTTTTCTTTTTTCTCAGACCGCTCAGAGATAAATTTTCTTTATAGATGTATTACATAAGTGTGGATCACAAAACAATGTATTATTTAGTTTTGCATTTTTGAACTTCAGATAAATATAATACGGTACATTTTTGGTATTTTGATTTTTTAAGCTTAGCATTATATTATAGTCAAATGGTATTTTATGTAAAGTTATAGTCCATTTATTCTCACTGTTATGCAGTACTCCATTATGTGAGTATTCCACTATATATATATATATATATTTTTTTTTTTTTTTTGAGAGGGAGTTTTGCTCTTGTTGCCCTGGCTGGAGTACAATGGCGTGATCTTGGCTCACTGCAACCTTCACCTCCCAGGTTCAGGTGATTCTCCTGCCTCAGCCTCCCAGGTAGCTGGGATTACAGGCATGCGCCACCATGTCTGGCTAATTTTGTATTTTTAGTAGAGACGGGGTTTTTTCCTCCGTATTGGTCAGGCTGGTCTTGAACTCCCGACCTCAGGTGATCCACCTGCCTGGGCCTCCCAAAGTGCTGGGATTACAGGTGTGAGCCGCCATGCCCTGCCATTCCACAGTATTTTTAATCATTCTCCAGTTGCTGCAAACTTCGGTTGTTTCTGTGTGTGTGTGTGTGTGTGTGTATGTGTGTGTGTGTGTGTGTGTGTGTGTTTTATGAGACAGGGTCTCATTGTGTCACTCAGGCTGGAGTACAGTAGCACAATCTTGGTTCACTGCAGTCTCAACCTCCTGGGCTCAGGTGATCCTCTCATCTTAGCCTCCCTGGTAGCTGGGACTACAGGTACATGCCATCATGCCTGGCTACTTTTTAATTTTTTTTATAGAGACAGGGTCTCATTATTTTGCCCAGGCTGGTCTTGAACTCCTGGACTCGGGCATTCCTCCCCCCCTTGGCCTCCCACAGTGCTGGGATTATAGGCGTGAGCCACCACACCTTGCTGGTTGCTTCTGTTTTTTTTTTTTTTTTTTTTGTTAGTAACAATGCTGCTAGAAGATTCTTTCTATGTCTCCTAGTCCAGACATGTGAGGGTTTTTCTAAGGTATTTGTCAGTTCTTGGTTTGATTTACTCTCAGGTCCAGTTCTTGCCCTTCTGTTGCTCTGCTTTGTATTACAGGAGGTGGATCCCCATAGGCTGTGTGTTTCAGAGTTTTGTGTCAGCCGGGTTGGTGTGTGGGAGGCACCAGAAAGGGAGATTGGAGTGAAAGGAGCCAGGTATTTGTTCCCCTCTGTGTCTTGAACAGTCTTTTTGGAAGTAGCAGTGGCTGAGTGTCTTCCTGCCTCTTGGTTCTGGACAGGTCCACTGTGGTTCTAGCTTCTGCCAGGTGATTATTGTCCATGCATTTCCATAACATTGCTTCCTTTGTCTTGCTAGCCTAGGGGTCATCAAGCTTTTCCTGTAAAAGAGCAGAGAGTAAAATACTTTAGTCTTTTCAGGTCATACAGCCTCTGTCGCACTCAACTCTGTGAGTGGGTGTATCTGTGTTCCAATAAAACTTTATTTCCAAAAACTAGCAGTGAGCTGGATTTGGGAGCAGGCTAGTGTTGGCTGCCTCCTGCCTAGCCTAAGGGTTGTAGTAGCTGCCTGCTGCTGCTAATGTTTCCATTGCTTCATTAATCTGCTTGGTTTTTCAGGTGTTTCATCATATCAGTTTCCTTCACTCATTACCCTATGTCACAGATACTTAGGTGTTTGCAGATTTTCTGGTAGCACTCTGGCTGGATTGTAAGTTATGTACATTTTCAGCCCTAACAAGATAATGTCTAATTATTTTCTAAAATTCGTTGTACCAATTTCCAGTTCTTCCAGATATATGAAAGAGTTCTCTTTGATTCATATCTTTGCTAACACTTGGTGTTATCTGATCTCTTAATTTTGGCTAACCTGGTGGGTTTAAAACGGTATATCAAACCATTGGCATATTATCATGGTATTAAATTTCATTTACTGGCTGGGTGTGGTGGCTCAAGCCTGTAATCTCAGCACTTTGGGAGGCCGAGGCAAGAGGATTTCTTGAGACCAGCCTAGGCAACATCATAGTGAGATCCCATCTCTACAGAAAATTAAAAAATTAGCTGGGCATGGTGGCATGTGCCTGTGGTCTCAGCTACTCCTAGGAGGCTGAGGTGGGAGGCTTGCTTGAGCTGGGGAGATCAAGGCTGCACTGAACCGTGTTCTTATCACTGCGCTACATCCTGAGCAACAGAGTCAGACCCTGTCTCAAAAAAAATCATTCACTCACTTGCTATATTTATTCACTGTTCATGTTTCTTTTTCTGTGAAATCTCTGTTCCCAGGGATAAAACTCAAAATATTTTTAAAACATGTTAAACAATATGGCAGATTTTTCACACTCAGTATTTCAAAGTTGTTCTACTGGATGAGTATCAACCCCATCTATTCCATTCTTTGTTCATTTGGTTGTCTTCTTTCTCCCCTTTCAGTTATAATTCTTTCTATTATTTATTTTAATGGTTGTTCCAGGACTAATACTATACATTCTTAGCCTATCAAAGTATTTATAGTGAATATTGTACCACTTCACACTTCAGGTGTGCCACCTGATACTCTCCACATCCAATAACCTTAAAATGGTACAATTCCATTAACCTGCCACCCCATTCGTTGTGCTATTATAGTAACATCTTTAATTTCTATATACTTGATAAACGCCACCTTACAATATTATTTTTTTCTTTAAGCAGTCAGTTGTCATTGAAAGGAATTAGAAGATAAAAAAGTTTTTAAAATTTACCCTCTTATTTACCAATTCTGGCACTCTTCATTTTTTTTTTTTCTGTAGTTCCAGATTTCCATCTGGTATTATTTTTCTTTATCCTGAAGAATATCCTTTAGCATTTCTTGTAAAGCAGGTCTGCTGGTGCCAGATTCTCTTGGCTTTTGTTTATCTGAAAATGTCTTTATTCATTCCTGTTTTGTTAGATACAGAATTATGGGATGTCAGCTTGTTTTTTTCTTTCAGCACTCTAATATATCATTCCAATGTCTTATAGCCCTCATTGTTTGTAAGGAGAAGTCAGCTGTTATTGATTTCATTGTTTCCTGTATGTAATCTCTCTCTCTCTCTCTCTTTCTTTGTTTTTTTCACTGTGGGCTTTCAAAATTTTTCTCTTTGTCTTTAGGTAAAGATGTACCAATGGTGTGCCCAAGTGTGTGTGAGTTTTTTTTTTTTTAATTTGGCCTATCTTTATTTATCCGTAAGTCAAGTTTCACGTTTAAATTTGGAAAACTTTTGGCCATTCCTTCCTCGTATAACTATCTGTTCCACTTTCATCCTCCTTCTGGGACTCCTTTTAATGTATGTGAGACTGGTAATTTTTATAAATTCCTGAGGCCCAGTTCACTTTCTCCTTCCTTCCTTCCTTCCTTCCTTCCTTCCTTCCTTCCTTCCTTCCTTCCTTCCTTCCTTCCTTCCTT
>NW_012115821.1:19017953-19033675 GCF_000951035.1 Colobus angolensis palliatus | reverse complement strand
CTTGGTTCAATGATCTGCCCACGTGGCCCTCTGGGCGACAGAGCGGGACTCCATCTCAAAAAAAAAAAAAAAAAAAAGAACTAGCTAGGCATGATGACATGAGCATGTAGTCCCAGCTATTAGGGAGACTGATATGGAAGGATTGCTTGAGCCTAGGAGTTTGAGGTTGCAGTGGGCTATGATCATACCACTACCTCCAGCCTGGGCGACAGAGTGAGACCCTGTCTCAAAAAATAAAAAATAAAATAAAATAAATGTTCTTTGTACTGCTGATCATCCCTATCTTTTTGCTTATTAATGCCATATGCTTCTTTAAGTCCTGATCATACTTATAGCTGCTTAAAGTTGTTTGCTAAATCATATATACCTGTGCCATCTCAAGGTCACATTTTTCTGTTTTTTTTTTTTTTTTTCATGTATAATAGTCTTAAATTGCATGCTGGAAAGTGGTGTTGATATTTAACACATTGTAGAGACCTTGAGTTTTATTTTCTTCCTCCAAAGAGTGATGATTTTTGTTCTAGCAGGCAGTTCAATTACTGACTGATCGCTTTTAATTTGTGTAGAATTACTTTTAGGCTTTGTTAGGCTAGACCTGGGGAAGGCCCGTATTTGTGGCAAGCCCCTCCCGACAACCCCTGTGAATTGGCAGGACTCAAAATTCCAAAACTCTCTCTCCTCTGAAGATCTTGTCAAGGCCGTTGAGCAGTCTTTTTCTTATTATTGTTTATATGTCCTGGATACATATTCTTTGTTACTTAGATGCATTGAAAATACTTTCGGTTTATGGCTTGCCTTTTCACTTTCTTTATGATATCTTGATGAACAGAGGTTATTTATTTTAACGTAGTAAAAATTTTCAGGCTTTTAAATTTTTTTTTGAGACAGGATCTTGCTTTGTAACCCAGACTGGAGTGCAGTGGTGCAATCATGGTTCACTGCAGCTTTGACCTTCTGGGCTCAAGCGATCCTCCCACCTCAGCCTCCCAAGTAACTGGGTCTACAGGTATGCCTCACTGTGCCTAGCTAATTTAAATTTTTTTTTTTTTTTGTAGAGCTGGGGGCCTCACTGTGTTGCCCAGGCTGATCTTGAATTTCTGGGATCAAATAATTCTCCTGCCTTGGCCTCCCAAATCTTTGGGACTACCGGCATGTGCCACTGCGTTCAGCCTTCTTTCTTTCTTTTTTTAATGTTAGTGTTTATTCCATCTTTTTTAGGAAACTTTTCTGTACTCTAAAGTCATAAAGATAATCTCTTCTAAATATTTAAGTGTGCCTTTCCCAGTTAAATTTTTAGTCCATCTGGAATTGATTTTTATACGTGGTTTGGGATAGAAATCCAGTTTAATTTTTTCCATATAGGTAACCAGTTGTCTCAGTGCCATTTCTAGTTCATCTTTCCCCTATATAATGTTATTTTTCAGATACCTTATATTTCTTTTTCTTTTTCTTTTCTTTTTTTTCCCTCTCTTTCTCTTCTTTTCTTTTCTGGCAGGGTCTGACTCTGTTACCCAGGCTGAAGTGCACTGGCATGATCATCACTCACTTCAGCCTTGACTTCCTGAGCTCAAGCAATCCTCCCATCTCAGCCTCCTGAGTATCTGGGATTACAGGCACACACCACCACACCTGGCTAATTTTTATATTTTTTCTAGGTACAGGATTTCACTAGGTTGCCCAGGCTGGTCTCAAACTCCCAGACTCAAGTGATCTGCCCGTCTTGGCCTCCCAAAGTGCTGGGATTACAGGCCTGAGCCACCATGCCAGGCAGAGATACCTTATATTTCTATATATGCATGCTACTGCTTCAGATTGTCTTTATTCTCTTCCAGTGGTCACTTTGTCTGTGTGTCAATAAACATTACCTTAATTACTACAACTTTCTAAGTCTTGGTATCTGGTGAGCAAGTCTCCTCACCTTATTATTATTATCTTTCAGGAGTATCTTGGCTAGCCTTTGGCCTTTGCTCTTCCATATATATTTTATTTTATTTTATTAATTTATTTTTTGAGACAGAATCTTGCTCAGTCACCCAGGCTGGAGTGCAGTGGTGCAATCTTGGCTCACTGCAACCTCCGCCTCCCGGGTTCCAGTGATTCTCCTGCCACAACGTTCCAAGTAGCTGGGATTACAGGAGCATGCCACCATACCTGGCTAATTTTTGTATTTTTAGTAGAGACAGGTCTCACCATGTTAGCCAGGCTGGCCTTGAACTCCTGACCTCAAGTGATCTGCCTGCCTCGGCCCCCTAAAGTGCTGGGATTACAGGTGTGAGCCATCGTGCCTGGCTCCTTTCTTATATATTTTAGAATCAGCTTGTCAAGTTCCTATTTATTGGGAACCTATCATGTATCCAGTGAAAGAAGAGAAGTTTTAGAATATAACGTGGTCTTTGTTTATAATGCGCCTGTATTCAAATTGCAGAGAAGACTAATATATGTGAAACAGGGAATAGAATAAGATGTTTTGTAAAGTGCAGAAATGTGTGGAATATATTAGACATGTAGGAGAAACCCACAGGGAAGCTGGAGAAAGAGGACTTTAAGGGATAAAGTAATTAGAGAAATCTCAAAGAGGGTGGTAAGCCTTGAAAGGTGAGATGAAGAGGGGAAGGAGAGATACACTCAGAGGTGATTAAAATAAAACTTACCTGAGTATGAATGCATCCCAGTTTACAAAGTACTTTCACATATATTATCTCACTTGGTCCTCAGAGAATATGACTGGGTAAGACAGGTAGTAGTCGTACTTTAGGGGAAGTATAAGTAAAGTGGTTTGCCTGAGAATCCAGTTTGTAAATGTTAGGCTGAGGCTTCAAAGCCGATCTACTTCTGGTTCAGAATTCTTTACATTGCATCCCCTTTTCTCTCCATATATGGGAATAGGTGCTGAAGGAAGCTAGGAGTCCTGGAACTGAGGTGTGTGTGATGCATGTGTCTTCTTCCTTAGGCAGAGCATGCCAGGAATTAGGAGAGGCCCCCTGACCAGAGACACTGAGTAATGCTTTTAGTATCCAGGCCCATTCAGCTAGGGGCCCTGAAGAGGAGATCATTGGGAGCAAATAAAATAAGAGCAGCAGATAACAATCACATGACCTCAAAAAGATCTTGTACACTTCTTAGGAAATTAAATTTAATATAGAATCAGTTATGTTAATATGGTGGCTCTGTTATAATGGGCTTGTTGTTTTTCCTTAAAAATAATATCACAAATTCTGTACTTCTATCAGGCAAAATTTGGGGTTACTATCATTTGCTGGGAACTTTTATTTGGCACAGCATTGTTTTGGGCACAGAGCTGGTCTTCCAATGCAAAATAGTGGAAGCTGGTAACATTTAAATGCATTTCCAGCAAGTTCACTTTTATTTATCTATCACCAATCTGTTAAGTGCTGAGTTCCATCTAGAATCCAGTGCCCCAGTGATGATTCTCCCTCATTTCTAAGTAACAGCACTGTCCAAGATTGAATATCAACTGATCATGCCACAAGAAACTGATGTGTGATAAGTTATTCTGATATCTTTCAGGAGTATCTTCATTCAAAAGCCCTGGCTCGGTGGCTCATGCCTGTAATCCCAGCACTTTGGGAGGAAGAGGTGGGCGGAAAACCTGAGGTCAGGAGTTCAAGACCAGCTTGGTCAATATGGTGAAATCCTGTCTCTATTAAAAATAAAAAAAATTAGCTGGGCGTAGAGGCGCACACCTGTAGTCCCAGCTACTCAGGAGGCTAAGGCAGGAGAATCGCTTGAACCCAGGAGGCAGAGGTTACAGTGAGCGGAGATTGCGTCACTGCACTCCAGCCTGGACGACAGAGTGAGACTCCGTCTCAAAAAACAAACAAACAAACAAAAAACAACAAGAAAGACGAAGGTTAGTGGGATGAACCACAGCCTTTGCTGCTGCAGCTAGTTCTGGGGTTTTAAGTGACACTCATTGTCTTCGCCTACTCTTCCCCATCCAGACTCGCCTTACCTTCAGCCAACATCTTTGCCAGGGGGATGACCTAGCCATGCCCACAATCTCTGAGGAGTCTGAGCTTCTGTCAACCATGCCCTTCTCAGGCTATGGCTGCCACACCTCTGCATTCACCACCAAAATAGAACAAGGCAATACCAAGAGGTGCCCAAGTGAATCTCCTGGGTGTCCAAAGTTCCCCACCCCACCACCTCCCCTGCCACTGTAGCTTACAGTTCAGTGGGACTCTCACTGCATCCCCTAGAGTGAGCATCCCGCTTTTGGAATCAGTACCTCTAACTGACAGAGCCCAGAATTGTGGGAATGGGAAGTACAAATTCTCCTAGTGGGTCGGTGGAAGTGGTGGTAAGCGGGGTCATTTTTGTCTAAATGAATTGTTACCTATGTTAGGTGGAAGGTAGCCCATATGACTTGCCACCAAGTACTGCCACCATGCTTGTGCCACCAAGTGGCCAGTGGGTCTACTTAAGGGATAAAGCTATATTCTGCACTCAAAGTTGATCTTTGTCACTGGAGTGGCAGCAGCTAGATCAGCCTCAGTCAATGGGACCCTGTGTTGTTGGACCCAGGTGTAATGAACATTGCTGTCATTATAGTACTCTGTTCATGTGTACCCATGTGCCAGCACTGGGGTGACTGATGTCAACTGGCTGTCAGCTGAACTATACCCTGAGACTTAGTTCCTCTTCCTGGTGGATGCTCTGTGGTGGGCATGAACATGCAACACAACTGTCTATATACTTTGTGTCCACTCCCATAAGTTATAGACTCAGATTTCTTGTCCCTGATATACCATTCTTTCTCCTTCTTGTTCCCTGACAATCTCGCCAAGCCATTTTACACTGCCACGAATTGATGTATATTCTAACCTCAGGTCATTTCTCTTTCCATATCACTATTTCAAATCCACCTCTGAGACAGATGGAAATATACTCCCTTTCTGATTTGCATTCATATCTTAAATTGACCCATCTGAAAACCAAGCTTGGCCCATTCATCAATTCACCATAACATACTTCCCCTGTCCCCCATATGAAATCATAGAGCACAGGGACAGGTACTGATGCAGTGGTGTTGTATGACATGGGGGTCTGTGATACCTGCTCATGCAGCTTGCTTGTAACCTCTGGTCCTGCTTGTGCTCATTCTTGGATGTACCACTTCCATCTTTCAGCACATTGCTTTGGGCCTGCCAACCTTATAATTTGATGGGCCTTATAGGACCCAGTTCATAACGGGTTGTTGTAGATGCATGGTCATGTAGTGTCCCATTATTGGGCACTCCATTTCTACCACACCCGATTTTTGAAAGGTGTATGCTTCTCTGCTGCAGATCGTATGGCCTTGCTTCAGAACTCTGGGGTTGTTGTTGTTGTTGTTGTTGTTGTTGTTGTTGTTGGTTTTTGAGACAAGGTCTTGCTCTCTCACCCAGGCTGGAGTGCTGTGGCTCGATTATGGCTCATGGCAGCCTCATCCTCCCACTTCAGCCTCCCAAGTAGGTGGGACTACAGGAGTGCACCACCTTGCCTGGCTAATTTTTGTATTTTTTTGTAGAGACAGAGTTTTGCCATGTTGCCCAAGCTAGTCTGGAACTTCTGGGCTTAAGTGATCTGCCCATCTCAACCTCTCAAAGTGTTGGAATTACAGGTGTGAACTACCATGCCTGGTGAACTTTAGAGTTTTCTAGTGTAATTTTCCCACTGGGGCTTTCAAGGAAATCCTCATGTCTTTTCTCACTATTGATACCGCTAATACCCCGGGGCCTGCTGTGATGTATGGACTAAGTGGGAGGGCCACTTCTATTGCCACCGGGACTCACCTTTCCTGCTCTGAATCCCACTCTAAGCAGGCAGCTTTTCATGTAACTCAGTACGTGGGTTAGAGTAGTGTTTCCTGGTGTGAAATATGCTGCCTTCGGAATCTGAAGAGGCCTAACGGGCACTGTGTTTCCTTCTTTTTAGTGGAATGCAATAATTTGTCCTTAACTTTGGAGGGGATTTCCTGGCATGCACCAGATCACTGATTTTATTGATGTGGGAGATCCCAACTGTTTGCAGGGTTTATCTCCCACTCTCTGGAAAGTATACTTACCTTAACAAGTCCCTTAATGTGCTAGCTACTTGCTGTCCATGTAGATGGCATAATCATCATCTATGTAGAAAATCAGTATGATATTCTGTGGGATTTTCAGCCAGACCAGATCTCTCTGAAGAGTAGGAGAGTTAATATAGCTATGGGACAAGACTATAAATGTATACTGTTGTTTCTTCTAAGTGAATGTAAACTGTTCCTGATAATCTTTTCTGAAAGAGAGAGAATACAGTGATGAGATCATACCACATACCTGAGGCCATCTAGGTCTGTTCTACCAAAGATAGCATATCTGACATAGCAGCTGCAACTGTGGTTACTGCTTGGTTAAATTTGCAGTAGTCTACTTTCATTGCCCAGAATTTGTCTCATTTTCTCCAGGCGCCAGACTGATGAATTAAATGAAGACATGATGGAAACCACTATCTCTGCATCCTTTCGTTCAGGATGCACTAATTTTTCCATTTCCCCTGAATACAATATTGCTTTGCATTTCCTATCTTGGCTTGCTTGTAAGCCAAGGAGTGGGGGGCAGTTTCACAGGTTTTCAGTTGGCCTTTCCACTATGAAAGCTTTTACCTTATGGGCCAAGGTACCAGTGTGGTGGTTCTACCAAATACTAAGTGTGTCCTTCCAGTTACACATCAGAAAATCAGAGAGATGATCACTGTATGGGTTGCAGACCTACCTGACATTTCTGTGACCAGGACTTGGGCTAGGACTCCAGTTTTTACCTAAACTCCATATGATCCACTGGGGGACTTGGTGCTGTTTTAGGACTCTGGAAATTAAGCTGGACTTGGACTCTGTGTCCACTAGGGTCCTTTTATGCGGTCCCCTTTCCTTAGTGTATGGTTACCCAAGTAAATGGTGGTAGGCCCATTTGTGGAGGAAACATAGGGAAACACTACCATGTACATTTGCCATGGCATTCCAGGATCCTTCCATTTGGGAGTCTGGCATCTCCTTTAGGCAATCACTTGGGTCTAAAAACTGGTCCAGGTTCAGAAGGTGCTGCATTATCTTCAAGCAAGCATGCAATACTAGCCCCCAGTTGGCAGGAGTGGGCCACTCCTGCACAATCAGAAGGTTCAGGGAAATATAGTCAACATTTTCAAGTGGGTCAACCCAAATGTCTCACAGCTAAGCTAACAAGAGGGCTTAGGCTTTAAACCCCGTGTCAATGAGTCATTGGATAAAGGCTGCCCTGGAAAGAGGCCATGACCTTGACATTTTCTTAGGCACCTCAGCCTCCTCAGTATCCATCCTTGATTTATTTTGGTTTTACAATTTGAGTAATATCCTTGTTGGTATCCCACTTATTTTGTTTCTAGAGATCCTATATTCTTTTTTCTTTCTTCTTCTTTTTCTTCTTCTTCTTCTTTTTTTTTTTTTCCCTGAGACAGGGTCTCACTCTGTGCCCAGACAAGAGTGCAGTGGTACAATCTTAGCTCACTGTGATCTTAAATTCCTGGGCTCAAATGATCCTCCCAAAGTGCTGGGCTGTGTTCTATTAATCGTCTCCATAACCCTGTGTCTCAGCCCCCCTGGCTACCCCTCCAACCTTGCCTCTCACTGTGATAATGACATCCATCTGCCCTCTGACAATTAAGCATTACCACAAGATGCAGGAGGGAGGGTACTGTCATCCTCATCCTAGTTGCTATCAATGAGTCCAGTCCTATAATGGCATCTCTACCATCAGCCCGGGCCCATAGAAGACAGCTACCATTAAACCTCCTGGTAAAGCTGGTGTATGTTATCACTTTGGTAAGTGGTGTATCCTCTGATGGGTTTTCCAGCCTTTTATAGTATCCATCTAGCACCCTACCTTCTATCCTTTTGATCCTTTCCTCCATCATTTGCCAGGAACACTTCTTGTATTTCTACTTCACGTAGCATGGCCCACTGCCTTTTCTGTGTTTCTAGGAGCCATCCTAGTACCGTGTTCACACCGTCTCCTGGGATCTTTGCCAGATTATATTATGGATCCCAGGAGAGCATTCCCAACACTATAAACTCTTCGTTATTCAGCCTTATGTTTGCCCTCTTTGCTCACCCTGAGAATCCAGTCCCATGTGTCCTCTCCTCACTCCCACTGCTGTGTGCTGGCCAGGCCCTGGGTTGTAGTCTCCTTCCTCCCTCGCAGGCTGCAAGTCAGGTCCTGCTTTTCTCAATTCCCTACCAGGTTGCCTGGACTGAAGGAGCATTTAGTCTTTATTGTTTGCTATTGCATCGCTTGATTATGTTGTGGCTCATTATTGGCCTAGTGACCAGGAAGAAGATGAGGGCCAGCCATGGGGGCATATGTTATTTTCCTGGGAAGAAGCTTTTGCATCATCTTTGAGCAAGAGGGGAGTGCCAGCCCCTAATCAGCAGGAGTGGCCTGCTTCTTCATGATCAGAAAGTTCAGGGAAGTATAGAGACTCAACATTTTAAAGTGGATCAACCCAGAGGTCTTCATCCCATGGGTAATGGTCCCATTCTTTCCCAAGGAGGGCCCTGTCTTTGGCATAGCAAACCTACCTTGGTTGACAGTTTAATCTTTGGAACTCAACTGCTCTTAAGTCCTCAGTCTAACCCTTGGCTTTTCCTGTCCTCTCATCACAGGTGATCAGAGCCTCTTCAAATGCTATGAAAGGGGGCATCTGGCTTTCACACTTAGCTTTTAATTGATGATTAATCACTATTAGCTTTCCATTATCTTTTTCCACAGTGTTGATTGTGTATTAGCAATAGCTACCCATTTTCATTGTCCTTATTGTTACTTTTTTGCCTGTATTTCTCCAATGCATGATAAGTCATGCCAGCCAGTGCCTTCCTTCCCATCAGTATACCATACCAATGGTAACCTTCACAATGGTACCATCCCAATGTGTCCCACCACAGGTAAAAGTTTAAATTATTGCCCTGCTACCTTGGGCCACCTACCACCTGTGATGGGATCCTCATTACCAGCTGGGTGATCCCCTTCCAATATTCTAATGTAGTGTCTGCTTTTTAGACTACTGGAATTATCTAAGAGTCAATGGAAGATCAGCATGCAGGAGATTTATTAGGAATTGCTCTTGGGATCAAAAACTGGAGGAGAAGGGAAGAAGTTGAGCTGTAATGCAGTCTCAGTGGAGGCCTCAGCTGACCTTATGGGGAGTTCAGCATCTGAGATAAGGTGATCCTTGGTGCTTGTCCCTAGTTGGGGTAAGAGGACCTAGCCTTTAAACCCCCATGGCAACGAGTCATTGGATGCAGGCTGCCCTGGTAAAGGATCATGACCTTGGCAATGTTGTTGTCTTCCCAGGGTGATTCCTGTAAAGGCTGACAGCTAAGGGCCTTCTGTTGGTAGCACTTCTAGTAGCTGGGAGTGACTCTTCCGTTCCTGAAGGGAGGTCAGGGTGGTGCATCACAGCGTCCAATACAATCACTAGTCATGATTTTTAAAAATCTTGAATGTGACATCTCCTGACCTCATCTTCCTTGGTTGATGAAATAGATGTGATTGTCTTGGTAGTCAAGAGTACTAGTTAACCAAAAGACTATATGCTCTTTAACCTTAGGCAAGCTAGTAAGGAAGTGAGGAAAGCAAGACCTGAACTTTGATCTTGAGCAAATCACTTTACCTTTGAGCCTTTTTTCCCTCTCTGTACAATGAAATGGCAATCTCTGCCCTGCTGCCTTCTGTTGTTTTGGATGACCTCATTAGCCATTAGACTACATATTTGAAAGTAATCTCTGATTATATTATATTTTATTTTATTTTTTCAGCCCAGAGGTCTTTTATTTTTTTTTTTAACACCTATTATGCCATGAATTCGTAGGGAATAGGTTCCAGCAGCTCAGGCTCCTTCCCATTGGTTCTCACAAAGTGTGCCTCTCTGGGTGGAGCAGGCTGGTGCTTCAGTTGAACCCAGGTACCTTTCTCTTTGGCTTCTTTCTTTTTCTGATCATTTTCCTTCACGCGTTTCAGGAAGCTATCTTGACTCTTAGAGTGCTTAATGTGCTCAATACGCACGTTTATTCTCTTGGCAAGAATCTTGCCCTTAACTTGTTTGTTTACAACAATGCCAACAGCATGCTGGGTAACGTTGTAGACTCTCCCAGTTTTGCCATGGTAACACTTGTGAGGCATTCCTTTTTGAACAGTACCCATTCCCTTGATATCTACAATATCACCTTTCTTATAGATTCGCATATACGTGGCCAAAGGAACAACTCCATGTTTTCTAAAAGGCCTAGAGAACATATATCGGGTGCCTCTCCTCTTTCCCTTTGTGTTTGTCATTTTGGCGAATCACTGGAAGATGGCGGTTCCGGCCGAAAGGCCTGATTTTATTTTTTATTTATTTTTATATTTTTTTCAACTAGGGGTGTACTCAGAGATCTCCGATTTTAAATCTTCAGCCCACCTAATACTGTTTCCAGTACACAGTAGATGCCTGTTCACAAGTCATAGTTGGTGGGAGAACCCCTGCTCTTAAAAATTTCATTTCACTGGAAATCTCAGAGTGTTAAACCCTTGAGGGAGACACCAAATTAAGTTGCTATCACTTATTCACATATATGGAGACCCCTCTAGATGTGAACAGAGCAGTCCCAGGAAGGAGATATGTGAGAGTGTTAAAAATATGCTGCCTAGCCCTGGCTCTCCCATCAACGCTTGCTTCATTGGCTGGTTTAGCAAGGATGAGAGGGTGTTGCTCACTTGTTGGCTCTGGTGGGAAACTTGGCATTCTCCTGCAGCAATAAGGGGGCCTGTCTATTTTTCTAGTTAGGTACCAAATCACCAATGTGGCATTCAAGTCTACTGAATCCCACAAAACCAGGAACCCCTCAGTGGTCTCCAAATCCCAGCACTCCTGACAGTGTGTGTAAGGAACTGTGCAGGTTTTGGCACTTCTCATATCTATTCAGTAGAAATTGAGTAGATAAAGTGAATTGATAAAATGCAGTTTCAAAATTTACCTCATGCATCATTTTTAGTGTTTTAGATGATAGTGAGTACATTCCACTCAATCACTCCTCAACTCCTGGCAAGAGGTAATAAAGACACCTATTTGGGGCAGAGTGGGTAATGATAAAAATTCTGTGCACCCAAAAGCACCTTGTTCACAGAACTATTCTCCAATCACAGAGCCCAACTAAAATGTAGCCTCTGCTATAACAAGTTCACCAAGAAACAGACTTCTAGATAAGATAAAACATGAAGGGATTTCTTGGGGGAGGGAGCTGGAGAAGGCAAAGACCATGATGCAGGTCCGACATCTGTGCAGGGAGGAAGGGAAGGAAGCAGGATTGGGTAAGAAGAGTCTTGGACTGCAGCACAGCTCCAAAAGAGGTTTAGCCAGGCCAATGGAGTGTCCTTAAGCCAGTTTCACATTGGAGGAGTCCTGTGTCTTGCTGGAATGAGCCTACCTTAATACTCCACTGTGCCTAATCATTGGCTGGACTGTCAGTCTATTGCATGCCCCACAGGAGATCTGAGCTGTCCATTTTCATGGCTACCACCGTCCACTGTTCACCCCTTGCACTTCTCTACACAGGTTCAGGAAACAGCTTGTCCACAATTCCCATCAGCCTCTCTTCCTGAGGGAAACTTAGAAGAGGTTAGTGGGATGAACTACAGGACTCATTGTTACAGTTAGGTCAGGGTCACAACTGGTATTCATCCTCTCCCTCCTCCACCATCCATTCTAAATTTCCTTCATCTTCAGCCACCACCTTGGCAGGTTGTGCTAACTTACTGGTATTTTGAGCCAAACCTTCATCTCCAGGGATCTGAGCCCTTGGCAATCATCCCCTCCCCCAGCTATTGTTGCTATCCACATCTGTTTACAGTTATAATGAAGCAAGGAAGTCCCGGGAAGCACTACCACATGTCTCCCTCCAGGTCCCTGTGTAGGTGGCCAGGCCATTGGCTGCAGCTCGGGAATCTTTAAATAGTCTCACTTCATGCTACATCTCCATCTGTGCAAAGTGGATGACCAGTGTGATGCCCATAACTCTACCCGTTGGGAAAAGATTCCCTCTCCACTGTCTTTCAAGGCCAATTCTGAATGTGGCTGTAATGCAACCACTGTCCGCTTGTGTAATTCAGCTGGTATCCACATACAGCTTGTGCCCAACATGTAAAAAGCTGGTATATAATTCATGTACCACACAGGTTTGTAGGCCAAACTTGGCCCTTTTTCTGCTCCTACAGTTGGTTGTGTAGCACCCCCCATATGGCCATAGGTGTAAGCTGGGAGAGAGGTACTGGTGCAGCTGTGGTTGGTGATGTGGAGGCTGGGCTACCTGCTCATGCTGGCTCAATTGCAGATGTACCATTTCCCTTTTATAATGATCTACTGCTGGGCCTGTCCCACTTTATAACTTGGCAGAATCAACAGAATTCAACTCTGAATGAATAGTTGCAGATGTATGGTCACTTGATTACCCGAGGGTCAAGCATTCTGTCTCTATCAGGACCCAGTAACATACCAGGAACTGTTTTTCTAAAGGCATAAAATTCTCCATTGCAGATGGCATGGCCTTGCTCCAGAATCCCAGGGGCCCACATTGAGATTCTCACACTGGGGCTTGCCACAGCCTCCACAGTACATCTTTTTTTCCACCACTAACATTCCCTAAGCCATAGGATCTGCTGGATTTTATGGCCCAAGTGGCACAACAGGTCCGCTGGACCTGGTAGCCTTTTCCTGCTCTGGGCACCATTCAAAGTTGCTGGCCTTCCATGTCACCTGGTATGGGCAGGAGGAGTATTCCTAGGTGTGGAATGTGTTGCCTCTAGAACCCAAGGAGGTCTATCAGGAGCTGTGTTTCCTTCTTTGTGGTAGGCAATGCAAGATACAGCAATTTGTCTTTTACTTTGGAAGGGATATTCTGGCATGTCCCTGACCATTGGACCTTTAAAAGCTTCACTGAAGTGGCAGGTCTCTGAAGTTTGATAAGGATTATCTTCCATCCCTGCAGCACATGTATTTTACCATGGCTCCAGCTTGTTAGCCACCTTTTGTGTAAATGACTATTGTCGTTGCTCCCATGTGAATGCAGAATGGAAAAGAATGCATTAGCCAAATCATTGGCCACATATCCTATACATGAGGCCTTATTAGTCAGCTGCAGTATTAATTCTGTGTCCAGCATGGCAGCTACAGTTGGGACTGCTACTTGATTGAGCTTGTGGTTCCATCCAGTTGCTACAAGGGACAGATTGGTGAAATGGGTGGAAATATGATAGGTCTTGCATTCTTTAGGTCTTTAATAATGGCACTAATCTCCACCCCCCACCTCCAAGTGATATCAGGTTGTTGCTGGGTTTTTTTTTTCACCATTGATCAGAAGGCAGTGACATCATTTTTGATTTATTATCTTGGCTTGTAGGGGCTCAGTTTCAGAGTTCCTACTTGGCTATCGCCACTATGATAGCTCTTACTCCACAAGCCAAGGACCCAATGTGGGGCTTACATCATTTACCAAGGACATCCATACCAATTATACATGCAGTGGGGAAATGACCACCAGGTGGGCCCGTGGACTGAGGCTCCCTGTGAACTGGACCATAACCCAGACTCTATTTATGGCCTCCACATAAGGTAATAATGGGAGACCCGTAATGAGGCTTTGGGTTTCTAGGTATCCATGTTAGCTCAGATTCTGTGTCCAATCGTTCTCAAAAAGTCTGGAAATTTCTCTGTTTTTTCTATATAATCACATGAGTAAATGGTTTTAGATCCTTGGAAGAAGAACTGGGAGAATCATTATAGTATAACTTGCTGTGCTGTTAAGGGACTTGGCCACCTCACCTCCTTTAGGCAGTGGGTTCCAGATCTAAAAGTTGCCTTGGGCTGGGAACAGAGTGAGTTAAAGCATGTTTTTTTGTTTTGTTTTGTTTTGTTTTTTGTGATCACCCTCAACCTCCATTCTTCCATTTTATGTGTATGTGTATGTGTGTGTGTGTGTGTGTGTGTGTGTGTGTGTGTATCTGTGTGTTGCTTGTAGATGTTACATAGCACCCTTGATGGCTGTCCATCTGTTTTGCCCCAGGAACGTTATATGCTCTATTCACCGTCTCTAAACTCTATGTGTTAAGGCCCTTTCCCTGCCACAAGCCTCTATATCTTTGGGCCCCATGATATACATGAATATTAAGGAGCCCAGCTCTGATTGCCTTTCCAATCATGAGCTCTGGCCTGCAGAGAAGAATCATCACTAAACTTCTTGGTGTTCCCAGATGGATGGGGAGTCCTCAAGCTAAAGTTGCCTGTTGGAGGACTCTGTGTCTTGCTAGAATAAGCTGGCATTAGTACCCCTGCTGTGGCCAGCCATTGGTTGAGAGCAGCCCATGGAAGCCTGGCACAAATGTGGTGGCAAATCCAGAGGAGTAGCAGCTGGGGCCATCAGTCAGTGATTCCCCTGCAGCAGGGGACCTGAGCAGTGTGTTTTCATGGCTGCTACACATCCTCTCTCAGGTAAGAGTCCAGGAGTAGAGAAGGCCTCTAGCTCCCAATGTGGTGACAGGAAGGAATGATTGTACCAAAGACAGGTAGGCATAGTTTCTGGGGTTTCTTTGCCTAAATTATCTTTGGAATCTTCACTTTCACTTATTTTTCTATGTGCCCAACATTAAAAAATTGAGATACAATTCACAAACCATAAAATTTTCATATTTTAAGTGTATGACTCAGTGGTTTTTAGTATAGTCTCAAAGTTGTGCAAATATCACCACTATCTAATTTCGGAACATTTTCATACCCCTGAAAGAAATTCTGTACCCATTAGCGGCGACCCTCTGTTCCTCCACCCCCATTTCTGGTGACCAGTAATTGACTTTCAGTCTCTATGGATTTGCCCATTATGGACATTTTATGTACATGGAATCATACAATATATGGCCTTTTATGTCTGGCTCTTTCTTTCTTCTTTTTTCTTTTTTTGAGACAGATTGTCTCTCTGTCATCTAGGCTGGAGTGCAGTGGCAAGATCTCAGCTCACTGCAACCTCTGCCTCCCAGGTTCAAGCAATTTTCCTGCCTCTGCCTCCTGAGTAGCTGGGATTACAGGTGTGTGCCACCATGCCTGGCTAATTTTTTTTTTTTTAGTAGAGATGGGGTTTTACCATGTTGGCCAGGCTGGTCTTGAACTTCTGACCTCAAGTGATCCGCCCACCTCAGCCTCCCAAAGTGTTGGGATTACAAGTGGGAGCCACTGTGCATGACTGTCTGGCTTCTCTCATTGAGCATAATGTTTTCAAGGTTCATCCATGGTAGCATGTATCAGTACTTCATTCCTTTTGGGGTTGAATAATATTCCATTGTGTGAATATACCATATTTGGTTTATCTATTCATCAGTTGACAGACATTTGGGCTGTTTCCACTTCTTGGCTATTATAAATAATGCTTTTCTGAACATTTGTGCATAAGTTTTTCGTATGTTTATGTATGTTTTCAGTTCTCTTGGGTATAAGATTAGATCACTGGGTCATATGGTCACTGTATGTTTAATTGTTTGTGGAACTGCCAAACTGTTTGCCACAGCATGTTCCCAACATTCTTTTTTACTTATTAATTTTTTAGAAATGGGGTCTTACTATATTGTCCAGGCTGATGTCAAACTTCTGGGCTCACGTAGTCCTCCTGTGTTGCCCCAACATTTTTTTTT
>NW_012115821.1:19007979-19012920 GCF_000951035.1 Colobus angolensis palliatus | reverse complement strand
TCCTTCCTGTTTTCCTTCTAACAGTCAGGACCCTCAGCTGTAGGTCTGTTGGAGATTGCTTGAGGTCCACTCCAGACCCTGTTTGCCTGGGTATGAGCAGCACAGGCGGCAGAAGATAGAATATTGCTGAACAGCGAGTGTACCTGTCTGATTCTTGCTTTGGAAGCTTTGTCTCAGGGGTGTACCCTGCTGTGTGAGATGTGGGGTGTTGGTCTGCCCCTAGTGGGGGATGTCTCCCAGTTAGGCTCCGCAGGGGTCAGGGACCCACTTGAGCAGGCAGTCTGTCTGTTCTCAGATCTCAACCTCCGTGCTGGGAGATTCACTGCTCTCTTCAAAGCTGTCAGACAGGGTTGTTTGCGTCTGCAGAGGTTTCTGCTGCTGTTTTTTTTTGTTTGTTTGTTTAGCTGTGCCACCCCAGACTCCAGAGGTGGAGTCTACAGGGACAGGCAGGCCTCCTTGAGCTGCTGTGGGCTCCACCCAGTTTGAACTTCCCAGCAGCTTTGTTTACCTACTTAAGCCTTGGCAATGGCGGCTGCCCCACCCCCTTCCCCAGCCTCGCTGCTGCCTTGCTGTTAGATCGCAGACTGCTGTGCTAGCAATGAGGGAGGCTCCGCGGGTGTGGGACCCTCCCGGCCGGGTGTGGGATATAATCTCCTGGTGTGCCCGTTTGCTTAAAGCGCAGTATTGGGGTGGGAGTTACCCGATTTTCCAGGTGTTGTGTGTCTCAGTTCCCCTGGCTAGGAAAAGGGATTCCCTTCCCCCTTGCACTTCCCAGGTGAGGCAATGCCTCGCCCTGCTTCAGCTCTCACTGGTCGGGCTGCAGCAGCTGACCAGCACCAATTGTCCGGCACTCCCCAGTGAGATGAACCTGGTACCTCAGTTGAAAATGCAGAAATCACCCATCTTCTGTGTCACTGGCGCTGGGAGCTGGAGACTGGAGCTGTTCCTATTTGGCCATCTTGCTCTGCCCATAGCCGAACATTTTTTATAGGCATTTTGGGAGACACAAAAGTGAAGCTAATCCCTCACCCCAAAGAGTATGCAAGTTAGAGTAGATGGGAGATGAAATTAACATGTATACATTTAAAGTATAAGTGTAGTACATCTAATAATGAAGGGCTAATCTGTGTATCTCCATATTAAAAGTAGATCTACACTCATATATTCTGGGAGCTAGAAGGGAAGAGAAGAGGAGGGAATGACAAATGTGCAGTTGTTAGGCATGTACCCCTCAAAACCTCCATTTCCACGATCTTCTTCAACAAGACCAGGATGGAACTTCTCAGGACAAGGGAAGAGCAACTGCTTGAGACTCTGGAAAACCTGCCCAGTGGCAGGGAGGGGATGTTCTCTGCCTGCTTTGTTTTACATGGTATTTTTAAATAAGAATCTGATATGGTAGACTAACCATCAGTAGAAACTATGTTTTAGATGTTTCTTCCAAAAGTGAAGATAAACGTGAATAGAGCTACTTCTATTCTCTGAACTGGTGTCCTTGTGACAGATGGTACAAATTTACTGACTAATTTGTTGAAGTTACAGTTAAAATATGTGACCAGGAGCAGAGAGAAAGCAATTAATCTATAGAGGAAATGAACACTGAACTGTGCGTTCTAGGCTATAGGAAGAATATCTTGGAGTATCTTCTATTTTATGCCGAAATGACATTGTTGCATTAGTATTCTGCCTCTCTTCTTCCTTCAGTGGGCTTCTTAATGGATGGAGTCAAATAGTTTTCATTTTCTATCCATTTATCTTTCAGAGCCCATATAAATCATAGGTTGGACATTATTCCCACTGACTTATTCTGAGATACTTTTAAAATAAAACTAGCATCACCTTTGGTCCGTGTCACTTTGATATTTGCAGGTGACTTCCTACTCTGGAAATTTCATAACTTCTTCTCTCAGTATCCAGACCTCATTGCCCTTCAGTCATAACTGATAACCATGGAAGACTGCTCACCATACACTGTCACCTGACAATGCTCACCCAATCTATCCTTCACAAGAAGATTTGTTCTGGGCTCTACACAACCTCTTTTCTGAGCTTCCTCACCTTCTTGCAAGGCTGACATTCATTCTGAATTTTAAGCAAGAAAATATGGGGAGTGAGGGAGAAGAAGCCTTCTCTGTTTGTGCACTAAAAAGCATGTTCTGTTTCCCTCTTTGAAGGAGGAGGGACTTGATAATGGACTGGTTCTCTCCACTTGTTAAAATTCTCATCTTTTAGTATAGAAAAAAACCAAATTGCACGGTAAAGCGGTCTTTATTTTCTCCATGACTAAACACTGCATTTCTCAGCACTTAACAAGTCATTGTTCTGAAAAATTGATTTCAGATCAGACCCTGCTTCCTAATGAGGCAGTGACTTAGTTGGTAGTACATTTTTTTTTTTTCCTGGACTCTAAACAGTAGCAGACAGGAAAAAGAGAACAAAAGATGGATGGGAAATAAAATTGTGCCATTGCCCCTTTCCAATGGGGTCTGTCTGTAAGTAATAAAGCGTTGATGAAAGAGCCAGGTCTTTAATTGGAATTCTATTAATCAGCAAGTACTAATTAAACAGCTACTGCATGACCAGCTTTGGGCATTGTTGGTTGAGGACCCAGGGAGAAGGAGGGTTGCTGCAGTCTAATCTTGGAGGCAAGATTTTAATCTTGCTATTTCTGGGCTTCCTGTCTCTATCACATCAAGTCTGAATCCTTCCTTTTTCTTGGAGGATCTTCCAAAAGCTGTGATTCACCTGCTCTTACAACTTTACTTGCCATTCTATTCCCCAAAAGGAACTCTTCTTAAATCTGTCTGGTCTCATGTGCCATTTTCATTGGCTTCATTCACTGCTTTCCCATCTCTCTTATTCCAAACCCAAAACTTCTACCTTTCAGAGTCTAATTCAAGTTCCATATTTTTGAAGTTTCTCAATTGCTATAGCATTTACTGATCAATTTACTTGATTTCTTCAACTTTAGAGCACAAATCTATGTTAAATAATTTGATTCTTGCTTATAAATTATTCTGTATTTTTCACTAGCTTCAAGTGTTCCATGAAATTTTCCTTCAGAGTTGAGAAATATATTGTTTCTCTCAGAGTAGTTTTTAAGCATCCCTTCCATCAAATCAACAATATTTATTAAGTGCCTATTTTGCATCAGCACAGTTCCAAGGCACTGGAGAGATACAACAAGATGAGACGAAGCTCTTGCCCACGTGGAATTATAATCTAGAGAGAGAGGCAGACAATAAACAGACCAAACAAATAGATGATCTAATACCAGAGTGGGAAGTGATGAGTACAGTCTTGAATACATGTGCGTTCTTATCTTTAGAAATCACTGTTTGGAGAATAGGTGGAGACTAATTAGAGAATAATGTAATTAACAACCTCATGCAAATTATTTGTGCACTTTACAGTGGATCTATCGTATCATCTCAAGTGCTTAACTTTGCGATGCTTCAGTTTCTTCATTTCTAAATTGTCTATCTTGTTACTGTCTGCCAAACCATCAACTCAGCCACTGGGAAGCTGCACCACATCATGGCTATAGGCAGTGCTGCTTCTTGAAGAGAATCCTCATGCTCATGTTCTCTAATGCATAAGTACAGAATCATTTCAAGAACAATATTACCCCCTCCCACACTCCAGTGATCACAGTTAGTTACTTGCATAATTCTCTGGTGTTCCAATTGTTCGAAACCAAGCCTCTAATAATTATTCTCAGTTTTGATTCATATTGAATTAAAGGGACTTTAGAATGACATAATCCACGACCTCATATTACAGATGGAGAAATCAAGGCCAAAAATATAGAGGCCAATAAGTTACGGTAATCATATTTGGGCATGACATACCCGATGGTAGCTCACTGCAGCCTAGACCTCCCAGGCTGCAGGTTGAGGCTGCAATGAGCTACAGTTGGGAGTGTCATGCCTGAATACAATATAGTAACTTGTTGGCAAAATCAGGACTAAAGCCTGGACTGCTGATGCTCCCCTCACCCCCAGCTATAATTTCATTATTCTGTTCCATCCAATCTGGAATGGCTTTCTTTGACCCTTACAGGCTGCCAAGGCTGATGTTAGAGCCTATTGTATTCTCTGCTGTGGTACTATTTCCCCAGCAAAGACTAAGCTCTGAAAGTCCACCTGCTTATGGCGCTGTCCCTGCTGTATACTGTACTGCCTGGCACATGGGTGCACCCAGTAAATGTTGATTGAATGATGGCATTATTGGTGAATAATTTAAATGCATCTTACTTTTGCAAGAAATCCATTTCTAAAGAGTGATGTGTGAAATGAATGTTAGTAAATATAATATGACTTTCTTCTTTTTTTTCCCATTCAGAAAAGATGACTATCTTTATTTCAGATTTGCCTTTGATTGGCAGCAGTTCCTTGCATTTTATGCTTTATGTTTCTTCCCCTAGTTCAGGAACTTTGTAAAGCAGTTCATAGTGCTTTACATGGTTTGGGGTGGTTAATGGTAGGGGAAAATGAGTTTGGCTTTAGACATGTTTTTTTTAGGATACTACAGGATACCAGAGTCATGCATGTATAATATCATCTACCAAAGATAATTTTATAAACTGACACTCAAGTATACTAAAGGAAAAACTATTTGAACTCACTGTGATTAACTTTTTGTATGTTGAAGAATAGTTTATTCTGTCTGTTTCCTCAACCTATTATAGATCTACTTACCACTCCTGGATTTCACATGTTGATTTTTCTCATGCCATGTTGGAATGTTAAGAACCGAAACCAAGTTTGGAGTGGTCCTAGAGTGAGGACGAAGCATAAGCAACATCATAGAACAGCCAGTGTGGTTGTAAAAGACTAGCAAGTGAGGCTGGGTGCAGTGGCTCATGCCTGTAATCCCAGCACTTTGAGAGGCCAAGGTGGGTGGGAGGCTTGAGCAGGAGTTTGAGATCAGTCTGGGCAA
>NW_012115821.1:19000621-19007041 GCF_000951035.1 Colobus angolensis palliatus | reverse complement strand
GGTGTAAGCAATTCTCCTGCCTCAACCTCCCTAGTAACTGGGACCACAGGCACCTGCTACCACACCCAGCTAATTTTTGTATTTTTAGTAGAGATGGGGTTTCACCATATTGGTAAGGCTGGTCTCCAACTCCTGACCTCAGGTGATCCACCCGCCTCAGCCTCCCAAAGGACTGGAAGTGTAGGTGTGAGCCACTGTACTCAGCCTCTTTTTAAAATTTTATTTCAATGGCCTTTGGGCAACAGGTGGTTTTTGGTTACATAGATAAGTTCTTCAGTGGTTATTTCTGAGATTTTGATGCACCCATCAGTATTACTTCTTATTAATATAAGAAATGAATGTACACTTGGAATGAAGAGGGAGTTTTTGGTGTATTGGGTAAGGGATATGGCTAGATGACATCTAAGGGGTCTGAATAATCTGAGTCACAATTCTATAACACATTTCAAAAATGAAACATTGAACTCTAACTTAATCTTGAGGTTTCACCTATCATTTCTACCAGGAGCCTTTCCTGTCCCCCACCAACTGAATTGGACACTGGTCCTGCCCACTCCTTCCTCATGGCGACCCTGTCATACCACCTGTCACTCTGAGTTCTGATTGCTTGCTGAATTGTCTGTATCCATCTCCAGATAGTAAGTTCTTTGGGAAGGGACTCTGACATGTTCACCACTGTATTCCCATTGCCTGGCACACAATGACATGAGTATTTGATGCATGAATAAAGGAAGTAATGAGCAAATAAATGCATGGGTGGAATGAAGTAATTGGTCCTGCTCTTCAGGAATATAACTGGAAAGAGAGAGAGATAGTAGGTAGTGGTTCCCATAGTAATCCAGGTAAAATAGGAAGAGGCTTAAACCAGGTAGCAGAAAGAGTACAAGCAAGACTCAGACAAAATATGAGGAAATTTAGCGACTGACCGAGAGTGAAGAATGAGGAATGGTCTAAATATGGAGTATTTGAGTTTATAAGAATCGTGGCAAAGTGCATGGAAACAGGGAAGTCGGATGGTTTGGGGTGGTTAGTGGTAGGTGGAAATGAGTTTGGCTTTAGACATGTTTTTTTAGGATATTACAGGATACCAGAGTCACCCATGTATAATATCATCTACCAAAGATAATTTTATGGTTCATTTTCTTGATTGATGAAAATGTATCAGAATTGAGTTACTCATGTTTGAATGGCAGATCTGGCCTTTTTTTTTAATCCTCACTGTTAATCCTTGGATTGTTTGAAAGATCCCAAGGTGGATATCTGGCTTGCTTGGGAAAGTCAGCTGTTTTTTTGCACTTCAATCCAAGCAAGATCTTGTATGCCCAGGAAATTAATGTTTTGAGCCTGAACTAAGGTAGTTAGACTTGAGCCCATTGCCGTGAGCTTCCTCTTGAATGTCATGGCAAAGGACAGTAATCTAGAACAGTCCCTATAACTCGTGATACTACCTTCCCTGCTGGCATCCTGGGTCACACATGCATGGAGACTCTGCAAAGGTGGAATGATTTGGTCATGGCAAAGCCACTGCCAGATCAGATGGCAAAAGAAATGTCCTCTCATAGGGTTACTTTCAGGGTTAACATAGGAAGAGTGACGCAGAGGAAGTTTGTCTTTGGCATTTTTGTTTGTGGCTGCTCTTCTCATCCTTTTTTACTTGACCTTCCCCACTTTACACTCTTCCCAGTGTCTGATCTAGGTAAGAATCTTCCCTTTACATCTGGGCCATTTGAAAAGAATACGATAATGCCATTCAAACTAGGGGTTAGGCTGGGCGCAGTGGCTCACGCCTATAATCCTAGTACTTTGGGAGGTCAAGGTGGGCAGATTGCTTGAGTTCAGGAGTTTGAGACCAGCCTGGGCAACATGGTGAAACCCTGTCTCTACTAAAAATACAAAAATTAGCCGGGTGTGGTGGTGCATGTCTGTAATCCCAGCTACTCGGGAGGCTGAGGCAGGAGAATCACTTGAACCCAGGAGGTGGAGGTTGCAGTGGGCTGAGATTGCACCACTGAGCTCCAGCCTGGGTGACAGAGCAAGACTCTGTCTCAAGAAAAAACAAACAAACAAAAAACAACTTAAGTATTAATGTTGAACCGTAATTTATTTTACTTAGTTATCTGTGGTAGACGTAATTTTTTTTTTTTCTTAGAGACAGAGTCTCACCCTGTCACCCAGGCTGGAGTGTAGTGGTATGATCATAGCTCACTGGAGCCTTGAACTCCTGGGATCAAACGATCCTCCTGCCTTAGCCTCCCAAGTAGTTGGGACTACAGGCACATGCCACTGTGGGCAGTGGTATTCCTATTTTAATAACGATAAGTTTCTTTGTAGTGTCTGAGGATGCTGGAAAATTTTTTGGCCCCATGGTATGGCTTCTGAAGGCAAAGGGAGAGGCCCAGAGGTCTGCTTCTTGCACTGTTATTGACAGACTTTGTACTTGGACAAACCGAACAAACAGAGCCTCAGTTTCTTTGTCTATGAAACAGGCAGTTAAACTTAATCAGTGGTTTTCAACTATATCCGACTCAGGGTCATCTCTTTTATTTGAAACTCCCTTGTTACTATCCTGAAATGAAATTCAGAGATGATATGTTACTTATATACATAATTAAAAAAATCAATATATTATCTTAACGTAACATAAAAAAGAAATAAATGGATTTTATATAAAACTGTATGTATTCCAGTATGCAAATGCTCAGGCCCACCTACACCAGAAGATATACTAAAATAGTTAGATGCTTGCAGCTGTATGTGGAATCACCATGACTGTGACAGCTACACATGCTACACCCATGAGTGTGTAATATTAGCCTTCATTTATCATTTTTATTGGCCATCAGATACAACTATAGTGGCATTGCTGTCAGTGATGTGATTTTCCAAAATGGTGAACAATTCTTGGTAAAGTTCCAAACAAAATAAAGTATAATCTTCCCTTCTTTGTTGCTCTCCTAAAAAAAAAAATCAGTATATATTTAAACTGTACAAAGAAAATCCCAAAAAAACAAACAAACAGAAACAAAGCACATGCTTCTATATTCAAGGCTCAGGTAATTGCAAATATGTTTATCACCCATGTGATTGACAGACTGGCGTTTGGAAAGTCAAAGTGGAAGTGAGATCGTTCAATGTGGGTGGGACTCTTCTCCACATTGCAGTGTCCAGCATCCCTCATCACCTCCACTAAATGCTAGGAGATTCTCTCCAAATTATTGGGAGCACAACAAAAACTCCCACCACAATTTATAAAATGTGCCATGGGAGGGAGGGCACTACTATTTCCCTGGAGAATTACAGAATTAAATGATATTCTAAGTCTGTAGAGGCACTGTCAA
This sequence comes from Colobus angolensis palliatus, assembly GCF_000951035.1. Lineage (NCBI taxonomy): Eukaryota > Metazoa > Chordata > Mammalia > Primates > Cercopithecidae > Colobus > Colobus angolensis. The sequence goes on along the minus strand of NW_012115821.1, from coordinate 19,003,703 downwards.
GGGCAGATCCAGTTATTGTGGGCTCCAAAGCTTATTCAGTTTGGAAGCCCTTTCTTTAAACAAAAAATCAAAATTATAAATACAACATTAGGTATGAACATGAGCATTTATCTATAATGGGAACGGAAATTGCCACAAAATACACAATCTTAAAAAACTGATGAATACCATAAACATCACAAACACCTAGTACAGGGGTGTCCAATCTTTTGGCTTCCCTGGGCCACATTGGAAGAACAAGAATTGTCTTGGGCTACACATAAAATACACTAACACTGATGATAGCTGATAAGCTAAAAAAACAAACAAACAAAACAAAACAAAACAAAACAAAAAAAAACGAAACAAATCTCATGATGTTTTAAGAAAGTCTACCAATTTGTATTGGGCCGCATTCAAACCTGTCCTGGGCCACATGCAGCTCACGGGCCATAGTTGGACAAGCTTGACCTAGTATTTTTAAAAATCAGTTGACTTGGGCCAGGCATGGTGGCTCACACCTATAGTCCCAGCACTTTGGGAGACTGAGGTGGGAGGATTGCCTGAGCCCAGGAGTTAGAGACCAGCCTAGGCAACGTAGTGAGACCCCGTCTCTACAAAAATAAAAAAATTAACCAGGATGGTGGTATGTGTCTGTCATCCCAGTTACTTGAGAGGCTAAGGCAGGAGGATTGCTTGAGCCTGGGAGGTTAAGGCTGCAGTGAGCTGTAATCGCACTGCAGCATTGCAGCCTGGCTGACAGAGTGAGACCCTGTCTCAGAAAAAATAAATAAATAAAAATTAAAATTAAAAAAAATAAAGAAGTAAAAGCAAAAACTTAACTCTATACAAAAGTGACTGTGAGCTGTATAAATATTTCCCACTAAAGCAAAACTAAGTGTATCTACAATTCAACTCCCTCTTATCCAGATTCCGAAAATGACTTCTGTTCTAATGGCACTCAACCCTAGATGTGTGATGGAAGGGAAGTCAGAGTGGAAAGACAAAATTCTTAACGATTTTGGTTGAAAACACTTTATGTTTGCAAATTACCTCTTTTGATGTGTGTGTGTGTGTGTGTGTGTGTGTGTGTGCTGGAATTGTGAGTATGAGTGTATTTCTATATGAATACATTGTGGAGAGGAGAGACCCTTCTAGGTCTTTGAAAGGGGCCTGTACAAGCTTAAATTCCAATAGCTTCATGGTGAGTTGGACTCTGTCTAACACTCTATAATTCTATGAATTAATCCCTAATGTTGAGGATGAGAGGAGTTGGGGCGGGAGCCTTCCCAAAGCCTCTAACATTATATAACACAGAGCACTTCCTCTATTTCTAATAAGACAGGATTTTCTCCTCTAATTATATGTCCTGTTGCATTTTTTTTTCTTGTGATGCCAAATTCTGGGTGATAAACCACTTAAAAAATTGTAAATTTTTAAATTGTGAACAAATTTTTACTTTTGGCAAAATAATAAATTCACATATTTTAGAGATTCAAGTAAGGCTGATAGAAATCAGCAGTCCCATGGCCTCTCCCAATACAAGAGTCAACCAACTTTTTAAAAATTCAGGTTTTAAAAATTATTTCAGGTTTTAAAAATATTTTTAAAATTATTTATATACTATGGTCTCTCAGGTCATTATTTTAGACATGATTACCTCTATTATAACCTATGCAAAATTTAGCTTTCAGCTTTATGTTTTTCTTTCCTGGAGCCATCCCTTCTGGAGTCTCCTACCACTCCCTTCAGATCTGGACCCATCATTCTCCAGGACGCCCATATGGTTGTTTTCCTAGGGCTTCCCTTTGCCAGCACCCTGAGATATTGAGAAAGTCCTTTCATCTCTCTCCTGTGTAGTATTCCTGATTCCTGGTTCTCATATTCTTCTTTTTTCTTGGTTTACTCCTCTATTTTGATGAAATATATCTTACAGTAGCTTTATGAAAAAGAATATATAGGAGGTAAGTCTTTAGAAACTGCAAATTAAAAAAAAAAATTCTGTATTTTTCACTCTCAGGCCAAAGTAATTTCCCATCACATCAGAATTCTGAAGGCACTGTTCCAATGTTTTCCATCTTCAGTCTTGTTGTTGATAAGTCAAACACAATTGGACTTCCACTTCTTTGTAGGTAACCTGTTTCTTCTCTTTGGATGTTTGTAGCATTTTTTTTTTTTTTTTTTTTTTGGACAGAGTCTCGATCTGTCACCCAAGCTGGATTTTCGGCTCACTGCAACCTCTACCTCCCCCATTCAAACAATTCTCATGCCTCAGCCTCCGGGCAGCTGAGATTACAGGTGTGTATCACCATGCCCACCTAATTTTTAAAATTTTTTTAGTAGGGCCAAGGTTTTGCCATGTTGCCTAGCCTGGTCTTGAACTCCTGGCCTCAAGCGATCTGCTAGTCTCGGCCTCCCAAAGTGCTAGGATTACAGGCATGAGCCACTGCACCTGGCCTGGATGTTTTTAGGATCTTTCATTTAACCCTGGTATTCTGAAAATTTATAATAATTTGCCCAGTGTGTGTTGCTTTTTAGTCACTAGGTTGGACACTTGGTGGGTGGACTTTTTTAGTCTGGAGGATCATGTCCTTTGGATTTGGAACATTTTCATCCATTTTTTAAAATTTTAAAAATAATATTCTCCCTACTGTTTGCTTTGTTTTATCATTCTGGAACTATTATTTAGAAATTGGATTTCCTGGAATGTTTCTAATTTCTGTTTCTTTTTATTATTATTGTCAATTTTTTGGTCTTTTTTTGTTCTACTTCTACCTTTTAGGAAATTTTCCTGGATTTAAAATTTTTATGTATTTTTAATTTTGAAGAGCTTTTTTTCCTTCTTAGATTATTACTGTAAAACTTTTATATAGTATCCTGCTATTATTTCAAGGATGAAATATCTTTATCATTTTTCTGCGTTCTTTTTTTTTCTTTTTTTTTTTTTGAGACGGAGTCTCACTCCATGGCCCAGGCTGAAGTGCAATGGCACGATCTCGGTTCACGGCAACCTCCTGGGTTCAAGTGATTCTCCTGCCTCAGTCCCCCGAGTAGCTGGGACCATCAGTGTGCAGCACCACGCCCAGCTAATTTTTGTATTTTT
>NW_012115821.1:18979338-19000551 GCF_000951035.1 Colobus angolensis palliatus | reverse complement strand
GCTAAGTTTTGTATTTTTAGTAGAGATGGGGTTTCACTATGTTGGCCAAGCTGGTCTCGAACTCCTGGTCTCAGGTGATCTGCCCGCCTCAGCCTCCCAGAGTGCTGGGATTACAGGCATGATCCACTGTGCCCGGCCATTTCTCTGAGTTTTTAATGACCTTTTTTCTGCTCCTTGGGTTGTATCTATTTTCTCTGAGTGTTTGTTTTGTTTTGTTTCATTTATGTTATCCCACTATATTAGAAATATTTCTAATATTTCTCAAATGTCTGATGGTCTTAGGTTGTCTATTCATGTTTAAGGATAAAGTCTAAAGAGCTGTTTGTGCGTCTAAAATATATCTAGAATCCTTCCTTTTCTTACCACCTTCATCTGTACTATCTTGGTCGCAACCACCAACATCTCTTGCCTAGATATTGCAATAGTCTCCTAATTGATCTCCCTACTTCCATACCTATGCCTTACAGACTATTCTCAACAGAAGCTAAAATGTGAGACAAAATCTTGCTCTATGGCCCAGACTGGAGTGCAGTGGCACGATCTCGGCTCACTGCAACCTCTGCCTCCCGGGTTCAAGCGATTCTCCTGCCTTAGCCTCCCAAGTAGCTGGGATTACAGGCGCAGGCCAGCACACTCCACTAAAATTTTTGTATTTTAGTGGAGACAGGGTTTCGCCATGTTGGCCAGGCTGGTCTTGTACTACCAACTTCAGGTGATCTGCCTGTCTTGGCCTCCCAAAATGCTGGGATTACAGGCGTGAGCCACCGTGCCCGGCCCATAAATGTATTTTAAATGAATGAATGTGTATGTGCAAGACTTGTTCTCTGATAGGCCTAACAACAGGATAATTGGATTGGTGGATGGTCGACTTTTTTTGTTGGAGATCCCCAAATATCAGCATCTATAGGTCTTTGCCCATCTGCCATTCAGTTTCTCCAAGAAAGAAACTTACAGAATATTCTCCAATCTATTCATCCACATTACATCCATATTACAGCCTATTCATGCAGTCTCCCGCTTGAGGTGTCTAAGAAACCAGCTGCCACCATCTTATAGCTATGCGGTGGAAAGGACTGAGGTTCTCATATTCAGTCTACAGATTTTCTCTTTATCTCCCAGTTTTCAGTTCTTTTCCTCAACAAGCCTCTAGTCCCTAGGCCTATTGTCCTCTGATTTGGTCTTCTCTAATTCAATTTCTGTCTCCTGTGAGAAGGGGCATCCGTTGAATATGCCAGGGGTTCGGATCCTGGGGGGACTTACCTGCTGCCACTTGCATCCATCTAGTACTTACATTTCCTGATTTGATTCTTCTAGAATTTTTTTTTTTTTTTTGAGAGACAGAGTTTTGCTCTGTTGTCCAGGCTGGAGTGTAGTGGTGCGATCATAGCTCACCACAGCATCAAACTCCTGGGCTTAATCTATCCTCCTGCCTCAGCCTGTCAAGTATCTGGGATTGCAGGCATGTCCGACCATGCCTGGCTGATTCTTCTAGAATTCTCGAGGATGAATTAGCTTTTCTTTCACTGATATCTTCTTTTGTATGTGCTCAGGTTTAACCTTTCTCTGTTCTGTTAAGTCATTTATCCTTTCTCTATTTTCTGACTTTATTTGTATCTTTTTTTTTTTTTTTTTTTTTGAGACGGAGTCTCGCTCTGTCTCCCAGGCTGGGGTGCAGTGGCCGGATCTCAGCTCACTGCAAGCTCCGCCTCCCGGGTTTACGCCATTCTCCTGCCTCAGCCTCCCGAGTAGCTGGGACTACAGGCGCCCACCACCACGCCCGGCTAGTTTTTTGTATTTTTTAGTACAGGAGTTTCACCGTGTTAGCCAGGATGGTCTCGATCTCCTGACCTTGTGATCCACCCGTCTCGGCCTCCCAAAGTGCTGGGATTACAGACTTGAGCCACCACGCCTGGCCTATTTTCTGACTTTATATGGAGTTTCTCTTTGTTTTCTTTCTCGTCTTGGAGAGAGTTTTGAGAGGAAAAGAATGCCGTCTTGATACTGAAAATACAAAAAATAAAAATAAAAATAAAAAAACTCATCCAGATGTGTAACCTCTCTTCAGGGATAAGCTTAAAGTGTAAAAACATTGATGACAAATGGAAAGTCTTATCAGAGGAAGTTTAATTCTGTACTAACGGTGAACATTAGGAAAAGGCTTCCAGACAATTCAAGTGTTAAACAGGACTGGAGGAGGAGAAAGTGAGAGGTACCATCTATAGTCAATGATTCCAATAGTTCATAACTTTTGGCCCTGTAATTACCACTCTATGACTATGTCTTAGAAGAAACTTGGGCTAATAAATGTGCAATCGTGTTCATCATTACTAGTCATATGGTCTAAATTAGCAGAGCCATCGCAAAATAAAATATGATATACTCGTTGATATATTAATATAGACATTAAAAGAGAGATTTTTAAAGGTATTTTTGAAAAGTTAAAAAGGTACTGTTTGACTGTTTAATGACATGAGAAAGTGTTGACAATCTATCAAATATATTAAATGATAAAATAAGGTAAGTATATATTACTTTTATTGTAAGAAAGCTTTTTAAAGGCACAACTAAATTAGGGTGCCATTTAATTTATTTTAAACCATTTAAAAAGATTCCTAAAAGGTACACAAAGTAAGTATTATATAAACCAGAAGTACCAAATTATGGTTTATAAATTAGTTTAAAAGAAAGCATTGGTTTCCTTTCTGAGGTACCCTTTTCTCCTATGGATAGGCATGAAAGAGAATAAAGCAGTCATACTCCTTTTCAAGGAAACCAATTACCTTTCCTTCAGACTGTTTGGTAAACTTATAAGCCTTCACTTTCCAGCTTTCCAAAATAATCTTTGAATGTACTTTAAAAGAACAGCTTTTCCCAATAGTCTGCCAAGCTTTTAAAAAAAGAACTACTCTTGACCAAGTTTGGAAAAGTGCGTAAGTGTTCACTCCACATAAAACCAGTGTGTTCATTTCATAGAAAAATCCTCAGTATGTAAGACATTTTACAGCATGCACATGGCCTGTGCTCTAATATTAGTTATTAATACTGAAAGCATTTAATTTAGGGAAAAATGATTTCCTTAGTGAAGTTTTTGTACCTAAACCCTTCATTACATAAAATGGATGTTGGGAAATGTCATGGCTCAGGAGATAAGCATCACCGTGAACTTTTATGCTTAGCCTGCATTAATTTACTCGATTCACGGGGACACAAACTATATAGCTTCTGGGAGGGTACATCTAGCCTTTGGGTAAAGCAAGAGTTAGGATGACAAGCAAAAGTTAAATGAGGGTATGTGTCCTTATCTGTTTTCCTTTCTCTTATTCTTTGCGTTCTTTCTCTCCTCCCTGCCGCACCCCCAACTTCCATTAGAAATGGAGAGGATAAGTATTTATATTTGCTGTTCTACACTCACAAACACTCACAAACTGATACTGACTACACAATTATGCATTTCTCCCCTTCATTTCTCATATGCATTTACTGAGCATTTTATTCTGTAAGGCATTATGTGAGACATGCGGCCTTAAGGAATTTATGATTGAGCTAATGATTCAAGGTAGTTCAGTCTATACCCTGTATGGTGTAGGTAGACAGGAAGGAAATAATTGTGGGCAGGTGTCATAGGGAATAGCTTTGTTTTAGGCATTTAGCTTTCCAGAATGGGGGCTTTTTCTCTTGCGATAGTTTGAATTTCATTGTTACAGCTAGGCATTTGTATATATACCCTGAAGCTGTGTATATTGGACACAGGCTTAGGAAATAGCCTTCTCTGCCCAAGAAAGTTTGGAGTTGATGGCTGCAAATTTAAAGAGGTGAACTTTCCCTGGGTTTCTACAGAATGGGAGGATTTGTTTGGTAGAAGTGTTAGACACAGATACCTGAACTAAAAATAAAGAAGCTGGACTAGTTAAAAATAGGTTAATATCCTCAGTTTTTATATATTTCAAAACCTTTAGGTATTTCTGTTGAGAAAATTTTACTGAGCAGAGTCAGATATCTGAATCAGTCACTTTATTTTATATTTATTTATTTTTTGAGACAGAGTGTCACTCTGTCACCCAGGCTAGAGTCCAGTGGTTCAATTATGGCTCACTTCAGCCTTGACCTCCTAGGCTCAGGTGATCCTCCTTCCTCAGCCTCCTGAATAGCTGGGACTACAGGCGTGCACCACCATGCCTGGCTAATTTTCTGCAGAGATGGGGTTTTGCCATGTTGCCAGGCTGGTCTCAAACTCCTGGACTCAAGCAATCCACAAGTGTTGGCCTCTTTGGGATTACAGGCGTGAGCCACTGTGCCCAGCCTGATTCAGTCACTTTAGAGCAAGCTTGTCCAACCCATGGCCTGCGGGCTGCATGCAGCCTAGGTCAGCTTTGAATGTGGCCCAACACAAATTTATAAACTTTCTTACAACAGTATGAGGTTTTTTGTGATTTTTTTTTTTAGCTTATCACCTGTCATCGTGTTAGTGTATTTTATGTGTGGCCCAAGACAATTCTTCTTCTTCCAAAGTGGCCCCAAGAAGCCAAAAGATTGGACAGCCCTACTTTAGAGCTTCCATATTTTAGGCCTTTTAATTCTATGACTTGCTTTGTGGATCTGATATCTCCCTAATAGTCTTAGATCCATGAGGCAGAAGTTGTAGTGTTTTCTGTTTGTTGAAGAGAGAGGTCTGGGATGACAGTAGCATTTTTGTAGTTCCATTATTAAATCTTATCCGCTAGTCTTTAAATATAAAACAAATCATCCTCTCACCCTACTGCAGCACTCAGAGTCGTGGTGATGAATTCAGTATTGATGAATTAGTCTGTCTAGGACCTTCACCAGGGGATTTAATCATTGAAAGGCACTTTACTCAACACTAAGCCCACATAAAGAGTTTAATATTAATACATAGTGATTCCTCAACTGACAAATCTTTTGGGACCAATGCTGTTATATATTTTATTCTATTAACTTATTTTTACAGAGACAGGATCTCACTCTGTCCCAGGCTGGAGTGCAGTGGCACAATCATAGCTCACTGCAACCCTGAACTTCTGGCCTCAAGTGGTCCTCCCACCTCAGCCTCCCCAAGTGCTGGCATTACAGGTGTGAGCCACCACACCCATCCCTGTTATATATTTTAACATTTTTCACATATATCATGTAAAGCAGTGATCTTGTTGAACGATTTGTTTGTGCAGCTACACAGGACCAATAAGCTACAGCTAAAAGCAAAGAGGGCCTACGTACCCTACTCTACAAGGAAAAGAAAGGCTATCTAGACATGTTTCAGATTCCAGCTTAATCCCATGAAGCTTTGTCTACTAGACTGCTCATTGGCTTCCCTTGGCTTTCAGATCTTACAGCCTCTGCACACAACTGTTCACTCCATTCATACCAACAACTGCTACAGCTATGTTTTGGTAACTGCTTCATGCCAAGCTCTGTACTAGGTACTAGGTGAGTGAAGCAGGCAGTGGTTTTTGCCCTCCTGGATATTACGAAGCTGTGGGAGAGGAGATAAACAAGTAACAATAAACAGTGCATTGAGTATTCTTGATTTATTTGGATATAAACTTGCAACGGCTTTTATTTTTTCCCAGTGACTGCTTTCAACCTTGTTCACCCAATTTCTCATCTCTTTGTGAATGTTTGGCAGATCTATTAATATAACTTTCCAGTCAATTTGAATGGTTAAAATACAGTCCAGACTAACTTAAAATTCACCCTGATATCTGATTCAAAGTGAACCCCTTCCTCACTATGTGCTGAACTTCTGTTCACCTCATCTGCAGAGAGATCCTCAAGGATTCTGGTCATTCTCTTTTTCCTGGGAAAACCTATAAGATAAAAGTTTGTGTGATGAGATGCTTCTCAGCTGCAGTTAGTCTCAAGGCTACAAGTGGTACTCACCATCCTTCCTTTATACTCCCTCTAATTTCCTGTCACTCTTGGCTAGTACACCTGCTGTCTTAGGTGTTAACCTTATGTAGTGGGGACTGAACCCCTGGTCATTCCTGAGATATTCAAGATCCAAGTCTACTGTGCAAGTCCTTGTATCATCAAATCGGGCAGGGGAATACCAAGAGAAGTGCCAGTAGGTCACCCGGGTGCCACACACATTCTTTTCTGTCTCTCGTGTAGTGCAGCCCCACCTCCTGCTGGTGAACAAGACCAATGACCTCTGCCAGTATGGTAGTGCCTTTCTTGGCCTGCTTGGCTTTTGAAACAAGGAGCTCAAAGTAACTTACTTGAAGTTTAATGGGACTCATGTATCCTCTGATAGAACTGCTACTCCTGTGAGAAATAGGATCTCAAGACATGCAGAGTCTGAAGTTTCAGGGAAAAGAAGCAAAGATTTCCCTGGTGGGTGATAGTAAAGTGAAGGCACTCCTATTTTTTTACCCCCTGGTTTCCAGGCCTATGCATTCTACTTACTGGGGACACAATACGACATAATGGTTGTTGATTTAGGTATAAATTGTGTGTATATCCTGTGAGTATCATCTCTAAGGTGACATCTAAGCTGCACCTGCAACAGGCTGTTCTATCACTCTGTCAATGTAGCATCTTCTGGAGAGATGCAGAATATGAAATGACCAGTGGATCACATGGCTGCATGCCACCCCGCTTCGCCTCCTTTGCTGCAAATGGGTCCTTTTCTCTAATACAGTGTTGTGCGTGATCCAGTGCTGGTTGACTGAATGCTCCGTGGATAACATCTTGGATAATGGTTCTGGCAAAGGCCTTGTAGGCATGAGAGACAAAGGTAAACTGTCAAATCCCAACAGGTGAATTGCTGCTGCTTTCAGGTGGAAGGGGTTCAATGTAATCAACTTACTGCTTGGTCTCCTCAAGAATGATGCTGTGTTGGGCCCTTGGATTTGGTCTCTGTTGCTAGCAGGTTAGCTCTTCGCCAGTGGCAGTAGAAAGATCAGCCTCAGTGAATGACAGCCCACGCCATTGGACCCATGTGTGTCCTCCAGCCCTGAACCGTGGCTACTCCATTCATGAGCCTATTGTGCTAGCACTAGGGTAGTCAGTGGCAGAGGCTGGCTGATGTCAACTGGCCACATCATGGAGTCTACTTGGTTACTTGGTTTTTAAATACCTTTTCTGTGGTGGATGCTATCTGGTGAACATTAATATGTGATAGAAAATTCTTCACATCTTGTTTTTTTTTTTTTTTTTTTTTGATAGAGTCTCGCTCTGTTGCCCAGACTGGAGTGCAGTGGCATGATCTCAGCTCACTGCAACCTCCACCCTCCAGGTTCAAGCAATTCTCCTGCCTCAGCCTCCTGAGTATCTGGGATTGCAGGTGCCGGCTACCACATCCGGCTAGTTTTTGTATTTTTAATAGAGATGGGGTTTCACCATGTTGCCCAGGCTGGTCTTGAACTCCTGACCTCAGGTGATCCACCTGCCTCAGCCTCCCAGAGTGCTGGGATTACAGGCATGAGCCATTGTGCCCAGCCCACATCTTGTGTTTCTTCCCATAGATCTATCCATAGGCCTCTTCCCCAAACCTCTTTGTCCTTGATGATCCAAACTTTTTCATTCCATGCCCCTGGTCAACCAGTCAAGCCATTCACTTGTGCCTATGAGTCTATATGCATAGTCTTACATCAGGCCACTTCTTCCACATAAAGTGGAGGACCAAGTGCAAAACACATAGCTGCTGTTGTTCAGTGTCACCCCAAAGTGCAGCAGCGGTGCATTATTGGCTTGTACCTGCATATCAAGTCACTCTATCCATGAGCCACGTTCTGCCTTTTTTCCTCTCCTGTCAGCTGTTCACAGAGGTCTACCCAGCTGGCTAGATGTGAGAATTGAGGGAGAAGTGTCCATGACACCATGGAGGATGTGGAGATCTGCTTCATGCCCTCTGTCCCTACTCATATTCTGTCCTAGATGTATTACTTCAGTCTCATGATGGATCTGTTGGGTCCATCCTATTTTATGACTTACTGGGTCTGAGAGAACCCGGTTCACGATGCACAACTTTGGCCACATGGTCACTTGATGCCTTATGATCAGACATTCCGTCTCTTTCACAATCCAGTGGCACACTAGAAGATTTTTTTTTTTTTTAACGAAATATAATTATCTGATGCAGATGTCATGGTCTTTTTCTGGAATTCTTGGGGTTTATGTTGTCATTCTCTTGCAGGAGTTTAACATAAACTCCCCATAGCATTTCCCCCCAAACAAATATACCTACATTCTGCTAGGTCAGATAATACAAGTTACAGAGTTGAATACATCATTGCTTAGACTTGGTATAAAGCCCTTTCCTACTCTGGACCCACTTAAAACTTGCATCCTTTCATGCCACTTGATAAATGAGTTTGAGCAGTATTCTCAGATATAGAATATTCTGCATCCAGAGCTCAAAGATTTCCACTAGCTCTTATGCTTCCTTCTCCAAATGGAAATATCAAGTAAGCAGTTGACATACATGGTTAGAGTCAGAAGGGAGATCTGGACTATAGATATAAATTTATAAGTTGCTAGTAGATTAATGATATTTAAAGCAATAGGGTAGTATATTATTTTGGATTATATTTGATTGCGTATTTCAGAAAACCAAAAATAGCAGTGGTTTAAACAAGATATAATTTTTTCCCTCTCTACTGTAAGAGTCTGGGTAGATAGTCTGGTGCTAATATGGTAGCTTCTCGATCATCAGGAAATCAGGCTTCTTCCACCTTGTTGTCTGGGCACATAACCGTCCTCATTATGCAGTTCCACTTCATGGTTCTGGAGGGCCACCCTAACACCAGCTCTGGCTCCTCCATCATATCTTCAATGTATCTGCTTTTCCATGCAGCAGAATGGAGAAAAGAAAAGAAGACCATGTCCCCACCTTCATCTAAAGGCAATTCCCAGAAGTTTCAGACACTACTTCCATTTATTTCTTGGTGTCAGAGCTTAATCACCTGGCCACATCTAACTGAAAAGAAGGCTGGGAGATGCACACTGTTTTTCCAGATAATGATGCAACCAGGTGCAAATAGGAAGTTCTCTTATTGTAGGAGGAGACAGAATAGATATTGGGAATCATCTAGCAGTTTTCAGCTACAGATAGATTGAGAGCACCTAGAAACTATAAATGAGGAAGAAAAAAGATCCAGGACTGAGTCTTGAGACAAACCAAGGTTCAGAGATCAGATAGAAGAGGAGGAAAACAAATGAGGTTTAAATGCAACAGGCAAAAAGAGAGATGGTAAACCAGCTGAGAATGTTATCTTAAAGTCAAGAAAGAAGAGCATTTTGATCACCTGCATCAATTGCTGCTTGGATGTTGACTAAGATGAGGACAGGAAAGTATCACGGGGCTTACCTCTGTGCAAACCTTTGAGCAGGCTTGGGAAAAGAATGACCTTGGAGTGAGATGATGGGTAAATGACAGAAAGTGAAAACAGGATTTGTAGACCAGTTTTTTAGGTTAGTCCGTGAAAGGGGGCAAGGAAATAGAATAGTATTAAATTGGGATGTGGTTTCAAGGATTTTTTTTTTTCTTGATGGTGTTTGTTTGTTTGTTTGGTTTTAGAAGGTCAGTACTACAGTTTTGTTTTTTTGTTTTTTTTTTCAAATGCTGCTGGAATAATCCACTAACAAAGGAGAGCCCAATGATGGAGAATGGGGGGTAACCAATGAAACTTACGTGATGTGTCAAGTAGAATAGATACTTCCTCCTCTCTAACTGTAAAAATTAGGAAAATATGGGTTCAGCTGTGGAGAGGCTAGTGGATTTGGTCGTGGAGTGATGAAAGAACTCTCATCAGATGGCCTTTGGTTTCTCAATTTAGAAGGCAGGAAGGGTGAGAGTGAGGAAGAGGGACAGGAGATGGTGTGAGGGCAGGAGATGGTATGAAATATTCTTCTTATAGAGTGTAAGGTCATTATTAATGCAGAAATGTAATAGGAGTTCCACAGTATTGGGAGCCCATTTAAGGTCTGAGATCATAAATTTAAATTGAAACCAGTCTGCATGTTTGTGGAGTTTCTTTAGTAACCTTCAGTTACTCGGGAAGACCTGATGAAGGAAGGTGCCTAAATATATCTAAACAGGGTTGACGTTTTATCAGGGCACTACGAGAATGGAAGGAAGGAGGGGCAAGAATTGTGAGGCTTTGCAAAGAGGTAGTTATAAAAATGGAACATGGACTCCAAAGAGAATAAGGGGGTACGGAGACAGAGAGGTTGATAGATGTGAGGAAGTGCATTGTAGTTCCAAAGTGATATTACAGAATTGCTGTATCTGGGATTCTTGAGCCACAGAGCAAACAGATAGGGGGCTAGAGTTGGAGTTTGAAACTGGAAGACAAAAACAAAAACAAAAAAAACAGAAGTGGTGTCTGCGTCTCTCTGTGTGTGTGTGAGATAAGGTCCATGGTGTCATCATGAGGGTTGGTAGGTTGCTGCAATAGAATGGGGGAAAGAGACATTTGAAATTAGAAGGAGGAGAGTTCAGCCTAGTCTTCTGTATTGTTTGTGGTTTGTTTCATGAAAGTGTATGTCTTACAAGACTCAAAGCTCTTATAGTATTTGGCATCTGATACAGTGCTGAGCTGGTAGTGGAGATTCAATATATACACGAGAGGAAGAGCCTTATCATGTTACATATGGAAAGAAAAATGTGAAGTTCCAGACTGAAGAGCTAGAGCCATGTATACCTTTATGCTGTGAGCAGATACAATGTTATAAGGAGGCCAGAGAATCAGTAATGGAGAATAAATTTGCATTTTTTTTTTTTTTTGAGATGGAGTCTCACTCTGTTGCCCAGGGTGGAGTGCAGCCGTGTGATCTCGGCTCACTGCAACCCCCTCCTCCCGGGTTCAAGTAATTCTCATGCCTCATGCCTCTGCCTTCCAAGTAGCTGGGATTATAAGTGCATGCCATCATGCCTGGCTAAGTTTTGTATTTTTAGTAGAGATGGGGTTTCACCTGGCCTCAAACTCCTGACCTCAAGTGATCCACCCACCTTGGCCTATATTTGCCTATTTTTGATGCTTGCATTTAGCAGGGTGAGGGGGGAACAGTGGGAAGGATCAGAACACAGAATCATTTCTGAGATTTTGTTGTGTATTATTTCTAAACTTATTTCTTTTCTTGTATATCATTGTCTGGTTCATTATTTTTAATGATGGCAGGTGGGCGGGGGAGCCTGTATAGATACCTCTTTTTCCCTTATGTTATGAAGTTGTGTTACTTTTTCTCTCTTCTTCTGAAGAAAACTGGAGATGCCTTTGATTTTAGGGACATTGAGAAGCGTTTTTAGCTGGGATATGTTTCTTTTGGGGGAATCAAACTTTCCTTAGAGTGACTGGCTAATGCTGAAAATTCCTTTTCTTCCATTAAAGAAAAACCTTAAAATGCAAACTCCTGGTGGCAAGATAACATAAGCCTTATATACGTGCTAGGTTGCAAATCACTAACGCTGGAGTCTTTTTGGACAGAAAAGTACACTGAGGAAGGGGACCAGAAGACAGTGATGGGTGGAGTGGAGAGAAATTTCTACGGTGATGGTAAAAGGAAGCATTTTGCCCAGTGCTGACTCTGCCACTTCTGAGTTGCAGGGTTTCATGGCGAATATCAGTTGTGAGAGCCAAAGTCATGGCAGTGCCTCTGACTTCAAGAGGAAATACAGGACTGTGCTCACTTTCTTGGTCCTTTAGGAACTCATCTGGCTTATCAAATTTACATTTCCTCAAATGCATGAGAATCCTATGTCCACCTAGTTTTCCTCTTTATGTGTTCCAATTCATTCTTCCAACTGTTTTGTATGGCCCATGTATGTAGAAATGAGTTTTCACAGTCATCAAATTAAAATAGGAGCTGTTCCAATGCTTTAAAAAGCTGAATTCTGAGTTTAAAACAAGTAAAATATTTTTAGAAAAAAACTTTTCTCAGACGAAAGTCGATCGAGATTCCAAAGACCTGAATTTTATTTCTAGTTCTATCACCCGATAGCCGTATGGCCTTGCATGAGGTGTTCTACTTCTGGAGGGCTTCAGTTTCCTCATCAAACAGGAGGAAGACTACATGCAATTAAATGCAATGCAATTAATGCATGAGAAAATGCTGGGTAAACTCTGAATACCCACATGACTCTTTGATGCTATTACTAATGTGGTTTGAATCTTGGTAAATATAATACCGCAACTGCTTTGGGAATTTGGTTAAGCTTTTTCAGCTTTTGTTTGTTTTGATTTTGCATCTGTTTTGGGCTGTTGAGGGTAATATTAGAATCATTTCTGGTGATCCTATCCTCTTGAAAGCTAATCCCCAGGCTTCAAAGTTATTGCTGAGTCAACTCAGCTTGCCTTTTCTCTCCTAGAAGTAGTGTTGATGTTTCTGGCTTTTTATTTCTTCTCTCCCTTGAGGCCTGTTCAGTTAAAGAACTTATTTAATTCCCTGTCTCCAGCTGGGAGTGAACTTGAGTTCTGTTTTTCCTCCAGGATCTGTGAGGAACCTCTTGCTCATTCCTAGATATTCTGTCTCTGACGTTATCAGAGTTGAGCATACTACTTGGCTTCTACTTTCTGCAGTTTTCTTCCCCCACCCACCCCCCATTAGTGTATTGATCGATTGATTGGTTTTTGAGACAGGGTCTCACTCTGCCACCCAGACTGGAGTGCAGTGGCATAATCATGGCTCACCTTTCTGGGTTGGAGCTATCCTCTCACCCCAGCCTCATAAGTAGCCGGGACTACAGTTGTGAGCTACCACACCCAGCTAATTTTTGTATTTTTTGTAGAGATGGGGTTTCACTAGGTTGCCAGGCTGGTTTCAAACTCCTGGCCTCAAGCAGTCCTCCCGCCTTGGCCTCCCAAAGTGCTGGGATTATAGGCGTGTGTCACTGTGCCTGGCCTGTTAGTCTATTTTCTAATTGCTGCTTCCATCAAGAACCCTGTTTGCTTTTCATCGGAGCCGATGAATAGTGGACACTGTGGTTCTTCCAAAGTGTGCTAGTTATATCCTAACTCCTGTACTTCAGTTCACACACTGTTGATGAAGGGAAAATTTAGGAGTTATTCCCCCTTTCTTTCCATCTCTAACCCTATGGCTCTGGCTTGACCACAGGGTCTGAGAGCACCATAGAATTATTCCAATTTATGTTTTGGATGGGTTGAGTTTTTCTACCAACCCTGGAAGCACAAGGTACATATTTTTATCCCAGTTTGCCATTTACCTGCCATGGGCTCTTAGGGGATTTACTTAACCTATCTTAGACTCCTGATTCCTTATCTGTACAACGAGTAAATGATTTGTTGCCTACAACACAGTTATGAGGATGAAATGTGATCTGTAAAGGGCTGTATACATGTAAATGATCTTTGTTGTTATTGTGGCTGGTCTTCCAGGAACGTGTCATTAATATTGCCAGTGATGGGGCTGTGGGACTGACTGGCCCACTATAACACAGGAAAGGATATATGAGAATATTGGAGAGTGGGCAGAGTCACAGAGTGGAGCTGAGATACTTGAGGTTCCAAAGAATATGACTGTGTTAATAAGTAAGATGTGGACACTAAGTCCTATCTTTAGTCCCACGATAAGGGCCTCTGTCCTCCTCTGCAATGCCTTCTCTGGTCTCTCTTGTCTTTAGAGCTCACTATCAGTTTTTCAATGCCTATTGCACTGGCTATCCATACCACTTACCTGATTAAAGCAGGGTAATGTTTGCCATTTTTCTTTTGAATTTCTGTATTCTTTTTCCCCTACAAGATTACAAGTGTCTCAAGGTCTAGGACCATGTATATGAATGTCTCTTATCTCATGGTGATAGGGCATCACAGTGATTTATACCAGGTAGGCACAAGAAATGTGTGGTGTTTATGAAAAGCTTTGTAAGCCACGTTTTTCTCTGTCGAAGGTTGGGAAAAAAAGTTTTCTGTATGCGTCTGTCATTCTTAAAAGAAATCTTTATTTTTAACAAAATCAAATGAACATCAATTAAAAAGTTAAGTAATGGTCAGAGCTTATAAAAACAGTAGTCCCTGCCAACCACACATTCTAGCCTGTTCCCCAGAACAGTAACTACTTCTTTTTTTTTAGAGATGGGGGTGTCACTATGTTGCTGAGGTTGGTCTTGAACTCATCAGCACAATGATTCTCCAGCCTCGGCCTCCCAAAGTGCTGAGATTACTGGTGTGAGCCACTGCGCCTAGCCAAGTAGCCACTCTTAACTCTTACCTGTTCCCCCTCTTCTTTGTACTGTCTTATATGTATGTATATATAATTATCTCCTGGTTCACTGATTTTACACATTATCTACTGACTTTAAAGACTGGCAAATAAAACATTTTAACTACCTTTCACTCCCCTCTCCTCTTCCTACAGTCCCAATATAATTATATCCCAATATAGTTATATAGTCCCAATATAGTTATATAGTTATTATATATATATTTACATATATAACTATGTGTAGTTATATAGTTATATTTGGTTAACTCTTATCAGTGTTCCAGTTATTTATTGCTGCTGAACAAATCATTACAAAACTTGTGTCTTAAAACCCCTACCATCTTTTTATTCTTTCTCACATTCCCTATGGGCAGGCACTGAGAAAGGCTTGACTGGTTGGTGGTGTCATGTACTTGCAGTCAGGCAGTGGATGCAGCTGGCCAGGCCATCTCTCCATCTCTCTTCATGTAATCTCAGGGCTTTTCCATGTGGTCACTCCCTGTAGGCTAGATCGGGCTTTCTCATAACATGGAGGCCTCATAACATGTGAGTGTTCCAGTGAGCAAGGCAGAAGCAGAATCGCCTCTGCAGATACTGCCTCAGAAGTCACATAGCATCTCCTCTCCCATACTCCACTATTTACCAAAGACTTGCTCAGATTCAAGGAAAGGGGACATAGATCTTGCCATTTGATGAGAGGGGTGTCAAAGAACTTGGGGCCATTTATTTAAACTGCAACAATTGATGTTTTCATTATGACCAAAGAAGTATGGTCTACTTCTGAGCCAAGTAGTGTACTACGGATGCATTACCTTTCTTGTATAACTTTCTGTTTTTCCTGGAGACATGTGTCTTAGTTTGCCATTTGCTTTGTTGTCTTAAAATCTCTGGCTGTGTTTTTTTTTGTATCCACATGGTCAAACCTGCCAGATAATCTGTAAGTAACACTTATTTCTTTCCCTGCAGATGTTCCTGCTGGGTTCTGCTGCTCTCCTCTGATCTGGAATAGCTGCTTTCTAGGTCGGCTACATAGCCATTGTCCTAGGAGTTCTCTTCACTATCATTATGAGAATCTCCTTCATCTCTTCTTGGGTTAAATCCTTGATTCCTGGATCTTATGTCTTCTTTTTTGGCTTACTCATGTTTTGGTGAAACGTGCCTCCATTAATGTCTTTCTTGAGAAAGGATGCACGGGAAGTAAGCTTTAGAGACTGGGCATACCCTAAGACATATTTTTTTTACCCTCTTACTTTTGTCTGTGTGTAGAATTCTAGGTTGCAAGCATTCTCTCTGAATTTTGAAGGTGCTGCTCCTTTGCATTCTGCCTTCCAATATGCTGATGACAAGTCAAATGTCATTTGATTCTTGATCCTTTCTATGTAAACTGATTCTTTTCCCCTGGAAGTCTTTAGTATTTTCTCCTTACCCTTGGTGTTCATGCCTTGGATCTGAATCTGTTTTTCTTTTGAAATGTTATTATCACTATTTAAAAAAATTGTTTATTTCCATAGGTTATCGGGGAACAAGTGGTGTTTGGTTACATGAGTATGTTCTTTAGTGGTGATTTGTGAGATTTTGGTGCACCCATCACCCAAGCATTATACACTGCACCCAATTTGTAGTCTTTTATCTCTCCCCACCTTGCCACCCTTTCCTGTTGAGTCCGCAGAGTCCATTGTGTCATTCTTATGCCTTTGCGTCCTCATAAGCCTAGCTCTCACTAATGAGTGAGAACGTATGATGTTTGGTTTTCCATTCCTGAGTTACTTCTAATAGTCTCCAGTCTCATCCAGGTTGCTGCGAATGCCATTAATTCATTCCTTTTTATGTCTGAGTAGTATTCCAACATACACACACACACACACACACACACACACACACTATACACATATACCCCAATTTCTTTATCCACTCATTGACTGATGGGCATTTGGGTTGGTTCCACATTTTTCCAATGGCAAATTGAACTGCTATAAACATTTTTTTCATTCATTGTTCTGGAAATTAATAGGTCACATAAAAGACATCTTTATGTGAATTAGAAAAAGTCATTCTCTTCTGGGGCCAAGTTACAAAAGGAATTTTCTTGGGGAGATCAGTTAGAGAAGGGTGTTCCCCCTGGGTAGACCAGTTAGAAATACATTCCGCTTCCTCTTGGCTAGTGCTGCAAGGCACAGGGCATGGTAAGCAGAGCCTAGGTGCATTTCAGTCCCCACTTCCCCTCTGTTGGCTGGGACCTTTGTGTCAGGCACACCCTGCATGACCGCACTGCACATTGACCTTGCAGTTAGAGTGGGCATTCCAATCTGGACACTCACTCTATTCCACACCTGGGAGTTTTCCTGTATTATTTCTTCAGTAATTCTCTTCTTACTGTTTCCTGTCATCTCTTTTTAGAATCCTATTTCTCAGATGTTGGATCTACTGACTGAGTTTCTTGTCTTTCCTCTCTTATTGTTCATTTCCTGGTTTTTAAATTCTAGTTTCTGGGAAATTTCTCAAGTTCAATTCTCATACCAAAATTTTTTCAACCAAAATTTTAATTTCACCTATACTATTTTTTATTTTGATGAGTGACCATTCTATGATGACTCCTTTTTATTTTCACTATATCCTCCCACTCATGTTTCATTAGTGCAGTGTCTCATTACCTTTCTCTAATTTTTTTTTTTTTTTTTTTTTGAGACGGAGTCTCGCTCTGTCGCCCAGGCTGGAGTGCGGTGGCGCGATCTCCACTCACTGCAAGCTCCGCCTCCCAGGTTCACGCCATTCTCCTGCCTCAGCCTCCCGTGTAGCTGGGACTACAGGCGCCCGCCACCGCGCCCGGCTAATTTTTGTATTTTTAGTAGAGACAGGGTTTCACCGTGTTAGTCAGGATGGTCTCGATCTCCTGACCTCGTGATCCGCCCGTCTCGGCCTCCCAAAGTGCTGAGATTACAGGCGTAAGCCATCGCGCCCGGCCACTTTTCCCTAATTCTTAATGAGATTTCTTTTTCCAGCAGGGTGTCTGTTTCATTTCTTCTCTCTTGTTTCTCTAGAGTGTTTTCTTCAAATATCTGTTTATACTTAAGGATGAAGCACTGAGAAACTAATGGGAAAATCAGTTGTTGTGTGTGGCTTGCTAACGATGGGCTTCTCAGTAGAAAAACAGGATGACCCTTTTCACTGGAGAACCTGAAATATCAGGATCTATGGGTCTTTACTTGGGTAACTCAGCTTCTTCAAAAAGTAATGTTTCAGACTCCAGCCTTAAGGGTACAAATATGTCTGGTTGCTGTTACTCTGAAACTACTTAGGGAGTCTCACTTTCAGCACACAGACTTTCCCTTAATTTCTCAGTTTTTACTTTCACACCTCATCAGTTCCATTCTTGAACTAAGTCCTCTAATTGTGGTGGTGTTGCCATTTCTTCAGAGACTACACCTTTTGACTCTTCCATGGGTAGCAGTGGGAGCCGTTAATTGTGCTGGGTGGGATGGGGATGGGAAGCTGGGAGGTGCCATTGGTCTTTATACAGACTTTCAGACAAGTCTCAATCTCAGTCCTGTACTCTCACCAGAGCTTCCTTTCTTTTTTCCTGTTCTTCCTCCTTCTCCTGCTTTTGTTCTTCTTTCCTTTTTTAAAGATAAAATGTATACATATAAAGATGTATAAATATGAAGCATAAAATCCAGTGAGTTTTGGGAAATGAGTTATACCCAGGTAATTCACACTCCTAGCAAGATATAGAACATTTCCATCACCCCAGAAAGTTTCCTCACATTCCTTCTTATCCCCTCCAGAGGCATCCTCTATTATGTGTTTTTTCACCATAACTTAGTTGTCTGTCAACATATTCATATAAATGAAATCATATAAATGTACTGTTTTGTGCCTTATGACTCAACATGGTGTCTGTGAGGCTCATGTATGTCGTTGCGTGCATCAGGTTTGCTCCTTTTTAACTGCTTCCCCTGCCACCCATGAAAGAGACGAAGGGTGTAGTCTCTGAAGAAGTGGAAACCATCCCCCAATCAGAGGACTGTAGTTCAAGAATGGAAACGATGAGGCATGAAGGTAAAAACTGAGAAATGAAGGGGAAGTCTGTGTACTGAAAGTGAGAATTTTCATTGATGAGTAATATGCATTCCATTGTGTGAGTATACCCCAATTTTTTTTTTTTTTTTTTTTGAGACAGGGTCTTACTCTGTTGCCCAGACTGAAGTACAGTGCCACAATCATGGCTCATTGCAGCCTCAACCTCCCGGGCTCAAGTGATCCTCCCGTCTCAGCCTGTTGAGTAGCTGGGACTATGGGTGGGTGTGCACCACCACGCCTGGCTAATTTTATTTATTTTTTATTTTTGTTAGAGACGAGGTTTCACCATGTTGCCCAGGCTGGTTTCCAACTCCTGAGTTCAAGCAGTCCACCCACCTTGGCCTCCCAAAGTGTGAGGATTACAGGCGTGAGCCCCTGTACCCGGTCAAAATTTGTTTATTCATTCTCCTATTGATGGACATTTGGGTTGTTTCTTGTTTCAGGCTATTATGAATAAAGCCACTACGAATATTCATCTACAGGGCTTTTTGTGGAAATACATTTTCATTTCTCTTGAGTAAATCTGTAGAAGTAGAATTGCTGGGTTAAAGAGTAGGTACATGGATATCTTCATAAGAAACTGCCAAAGCTTTTCCAAAGTGATTGTACCATTTTACATTCCTGCCTTATTTTATGGAAGTTCTGGTAATCTACATCTTTGCCAACATTTGATGCTGACAGTCTTAAATTTAACCATTCTAGTGGGTGTGGTGTGTCTTTATGCTGTTAATCTGCATTTCCATAATGGCTTCTCTTGCATTGCTGGTTTTCTGAGAGTTGTGATTATGAACATGTATTGAATTTTGTCAAATTCTTTTTCTGCATCATGTTTTTCTCATTTAGTCTGTTAAAAAATACTGAATTACATTGACTTTTTGAGTTACATTCATTTTGCATTCTGGGGTATACATTCTTGGTCATGATATATTATCCATTTATATATTGCTATATTCCATTTTCTAATTTTGTACTAATAATTTTTTTTTTTTTTTTTTTTTGTGGCCAGATGCAGGGGCTTGGCTCACACCTATAATCCCACAGCTTTGTGAGGCTGAAATGAGAGGATCACTTGAGCCCAGGAGTTCAAGGCCAGGCTGGGCAACACGGCAAGATCCTATCTCCACAAAAAATTAGCTGGGGCCGGGCTCAGTGGCTCATGCCTGTAATCCCAGCACTTTGGGAGGCCAAGGTGGGCGGATCATGAGGTCAGGAGATTGAGATGATCCTGGCTAACATGGTGAAACCCTGTCTCTACTAAAAATACAAAAATTAGCTTGGCGTGGTGATGGGCACCTGTAGTCCCAGCTACTCGGGAGGCTGAGGCAGGAGAATGGCGTGAACCCGGGAGGCAGAGCTTGCAGAGAGCTGAGATTGTGCCACTGCACTCCAGCCTGGGCGACAGAGCGAGATTTCGTCTTAAAAAAAAAAAAAAATTAGCTGGGCATGGTGGCATGTGCCTGTTGCCCCAGCTACTTAGGAGACTGAAGTAGGAGGATCCCTTGGGCCCAAGAGATTAAGGCTGCAGTGAACTATGTTTGGACCACTGCACTCCAACCTGGGTGACAGCGTGAGATCCTCACTCTTAAAAAAACAGAGCAAGAAGTTTTGTGGCTATATTCATGAGGAATACGGGTATACAATTTTCTTTTCTTGTCATGCTTTTGTCAGTTGTTAGTATAAGCATTTTGTTGACCTTATGATTAGTTGGGAAATATTTCCTCCTGTTTTTTTGAAGGGGTTTGTCTAAAACTGGCATCAATTCCTTCTTGGACGTTTGATAGAATTCACCAATGAAGAACAACCTGGTCTTGGGTTTTCTTTTCTGTGTGGAGGTTTTTATAATACATTTTATTATTATTATTATTATACTTTAAGTTCTAGGGTACATGTGCACAGCATGCAGGTTTGATACATAGGTATACATGTGCCATGTTGGTTTGCTGCACCCATCAACTCATCATCTACATTAGGTATTTCTCCTAATGCTATCCCTCCCCCAGACCCCCACCCTCCAACAGACCCCGATGTGTGACATTCCCTGCTCTGTGTCCAAGTGATCTAATTGTTCAATTCCTACCTGTGAGTGAGAACATGCAGTGTTTGGTTTTTTGTCCTTGTGATCGTTTGCTGAGAATGATGGTTTCCAGCTTCATCCATGTCCCTGCAAAGGACATGAACTCATCTTTTTTATGGCTGCATAATATTCCGTAGTGTATATGTGCTACATTTTCTCAATCCAGTCTATCATTGATGGACATTTGGGTTGGTTCCAAGCCTTTGCTATTGTGAATAGTGCCTCAATAAACATATGTGTACGTGTGTCTTTATAGTTGCATGATTTATAATCCTTTGGGTATATAACCAGTAATGGGATGGCTGGGTCAAATGGTAATTCTAGTTCTAGATCCTTGAAGAATCGCCACACTGTCTTCCACAATGGTTGAAATAATTTACACTCTCACCAACAGTATAAAAGTGTTCCTATTTCTCCACACCCTCTTAGCACCTGTTGTTTCCTGACTTCTTAATGATCACCATTCTAACTGGTGTGAGATGGTATCTTATTGTGGTTTTGATTTGTATTTCTCTGATGACCAGTGATGATGAGCATTTAGTCATGTGTCTATTGGCTGCATAGATGTCTTCTTTTGAGAAATGTCTGTTCATATCCTTTGCCCACTTTTTGATGGGGTTGTTTGTTTTTTTCTTGTAAATTTATTTGAGTTCTTTGTAGATTCTGGATATTAGCCCCTTGTCAGATGAGTAGATTACAAAAATTTTCTCCCATTCTGTAGGTTACCTGTTCACTCTGATGGTAGTTTCTTTTGCCGTGCAGAAGCTCTTTAGTTTAATTAGATCCCGTTTGTCAATTTTGGCTTTTGTTGCCATTGCTTTTGGTGTTTTAGTCATGAAGTCCTTGCCCATGCCTATGTCCTGAATGGTATTGCCTAGGTTTTC
>NW_012115821.1:18974533-18975096 GCF_000951035.1 Colobus angolensis palliatus | reverse complement strand
TTGTGTCTCTGCCAGGCTTTGGTATCAGGATGATGTTGGCCCCATCAAATGAGTTAGGGAGGATTCTCTCTTTTTCTATTGATTGGAATAGTTTCAGAAGGAATGGTACCAGTTTCTCTTTGTACCTCTGGTAGAATTTGGCTGTGAATCCATTTGGTCCTGGACTTTCTTTGGTTGGTAGGCTATTAATTATTTCCTCAATTTCAGAACCTGTTATTGGTCTATTCAGAGATTCAACTTCTTCCTGTTTTAGTCTTGGGAGGGTGTATGTGTCCAGGAATTTATCCATTTCTTCTAGATTTTCTAGTTTCTTTGCATATAGGTGTTTATAGTATTCTCTGATGGTAGTTTGTATTTCTGTGTGATTGGTTGTGATATCCCTTTCATCATTTTTTATTGCATCTCTTTGATTCTTCTCTTTTCTTCTTTATTAGTCTTGCTTGTGGTGTATCAATTTTGTTAATCTTTTCAAAAAACCAGCTCCTAGATTCACTGATGTTTTGAAGGGTTTTTTTGTGTCTCTATCTCTTTCAGTTCTGCTCTGATCTTAGTTATTTCTTGTC
>NW_012115821.1:18947648-18969973 GCF_000951035.1 Colobus angolensis palliatus | reverse complement strand
TTCCTTCAGGGTCTCTTGTAAGGCAGGCCTGGTGGTGACAAAATCTCTCAGCATTTGCTTGTCTGTAAAGGATTTTATTTCTCCTTCACTTATGAAGCTTAGTTTGGCTGGATATGAAATTCTGGGCTGAAAATTCTTTTCTTTAAGAATGTTGAATATTTGCCCCCACTCTCTTCTGGCTTGTAGGGTTTCTGCTGAGAGATCCGCTATTAGTCTGATGGGCTTCCCTTTGTGGGAAACTCGACCTTTCTCTCTGGCTGCCCTTAACACTTTTTCCTTCATTTCAACCTTGGTGAATCTGACAATTATGTGTCTTGGGGTTGTTCTTCTTGAGGAGTATCTTTGTGGTGTTCTCTGTATTTCCTGAATTTGAATGTTGACCTGCCTCGCTATGTTGGGGAAGTTCTCCTGGATAATATCCTGAAGAGTGTTTTCCAACTTGGCTCCATTCTCCCCATCACTTTCAGGTACACCAATCAGACATAGATTTGGTCTTTTCACATAGTCCCATATTTCTTGGAGGCTTTGTTTGTTTCTTTTTACTGTTTTTTCTGTAATCTTGTCTTTTCACTTTATTTCATTAATTTGATCTTCAATCACTGATACCCTTTCTTCCACCTGATCGAATCGGCTATTGAATCTTGTGCATGCATCATGAAGTTCTCGTGCCGTGGTTTTCAGCTTCATCAGGTCATTCAAGGTCTTCTCTATGCTGTTTATTCTAGTTAGCCATTTGTCTAATTGTTTTTCAAGGTTTTCAGATTCTTTGCAATGGATTTGAACATCCTTCTTTAGCTTGGAGAAGTTTGTTATTACTGACCTTCTGAAGCCTACTTCTGTCAACTCGTCAAAGTCATTCTCCATCCAGCTTTGTTCCGTTGCTGACGAGGAACTGCGATCCTTTGGAGGAGAACAGGCACTCTGAGTTTTAGAATTTTCAGCTTTTCTGCTCTGGCTTCTCCCCATCTTTGTCATTTTATCTACCTTTGGTCTTTGATGCTGGTGACCTACAGATGGGGTTTTGGTGTAGATGACGTTTTTGTTGATGTTGATGCTATTCCTTTCTGTTTGTTAGTTTTCCTTCTAACAGTCAGGTCCCTCAGCTGCAGGTCTGTTGGAGTTTGCTGGAGTTCCATTTCAGACTCTGTGTGCCTTGGTATCACCAGTGGAGGCTGCAGAACAGCAAATATTGCTGCCTGATCCTTCCTCTGAAAGCTTCATCCCAAAGGGACAGTCACCTATATGAGGTGTCTGTCGGTCCCTACTGGGAGGTGTCTCCCAGTTAGGCAACACAGGGGTCAGGGACCCACTTGAGGAGGCAGTCTGTCTGTTCTCAGAGCTCAAACACCGTGCTGGGAGAACCACTGCTTTCTTCAGAGCTGTTAGACAGGGATGTTTAAGTCTGCAGAAGTTGTCTGCTGCCTTTTGTTCAGCTATGCCCTGCCCACAGAGGTGGAGTCTAGAGCCAGTAGGCCTGGTTGAGCTGTGGTGGACTCCACCCAGTTCAAGCTTTCTGGCTGCTTTGTTTACCTACTCAAGCCTCAGTAATGGCAGACACCCCTCCTCCAGCCAGGCTGCCACCTCACAGTTTGATCTCAGACTGCTGGGCTAGCAGTGAGCAAGGCTCCATGGGCGGGAGCCACCGAGCCAGGAAAGGGAGAGAATCACCTTCTCTGCCAGTTGCTAAGACCTTGGGAACAGCACAGTATTAGGGTGGGAGTGTCCTGTTTTTCCAGGTAGTCGTCACAGCTTCCCTTGGCTAGGAAAGGGAAATCCCCTGACCCCTTGTGCTTCCCAGGTGAGGTGATGCCCCACCCTGCTTTGGCTCGCCCTCTGTCCAACAGTGGACAGTGGGCTGCACCCACTGTCCAACCAGTCCCAATGAGATGAACCAGGTACCTCAGTTGGAAATGTGGAAATCACTCGTCTTCTGTGTCAATCACGCTGGGAGCTGCAGACTGGAGCTGTTCCTATTCGGCCATCTTGGAATGCCTTATAATACATTCATTTTTAAAAAACATACAGGGTATTAAAAATTTCAATTTGATTTTAGGTCAGTTTTAGTAAGTTTGTTCTTTGAGAAATTTGTTTCCTTTAATCTCAGGTGTTAATTTTTTGCCATAATACACTTCATACTATTTCAGTATTAGCCTTTTAATATTTGTAGGACCTATCCTTTCTTTCATTTGTAATAGTAACAGCTTATGTTTCCTTTCTTCTTGATCACCCTAACCAGGAGTTTACTGAGTCCATTAAAGTTTTCAAATACAACGTTTGGATGTGTTATTTTTGCATACTCTTTGTTTTCTGTTTTCTTGATTTCTGCTTTATATTTATGATTTCTCTCCTTTCACATATTTTGGGTTTAATTTGCTCTTTTTTTAGCTTTTTAAAATAGAAACTTAAATAATTGATTTTAAATCTTTCTTCTTTCCTAATATAAGCAATAGACACTAAAAATTTCCCTCTAGGCACTGCATTGCTGCATCCCATAAAATTTGATATGTTTTTATTTCATTCAGTTTAAAAATATTTCTAATTTCCCTGTGATTTGTTTTTTTATTTAACAGAGTTTTGTTTTTCCAAATGTACAGTCAGTTGGACCTGTTCATGCATCTTCACCAGCAACTGTGGCATCTCCACTTTTGGTATTTCTGGTGTAAATGACCTGAGCTCTGTGTTTTGAAACCAGTTTGATAAGTCCTTTACCAAGGAGCTCCTGAAGGGCTGCCCTGGCCAGGGAGCCTGAAATCTCCAATCTCTGAGAGACCACAGCTGGGGTTATAAACCTATAGCTGGAAACTTCCTTACAGTGTTTGTCATACAAAGCTTCCTTACAGTAGCATTGTCAAACGAGACTTGGTTATTGAGCTTGTCCCAAACTTTGCCTTTGGACCACTTCTTTTTGGCTTTGCCCCTGGATTTGTTCACTGGGTTTTTGTCTTTTTTGGCTAACTTCCCGGGGTCTTTCTTCTTGTTATCCTTGGATAGCATTGTGAAGCTTGCAGAGCAGTGGCAATCGCTGCAGCCTGGCTGAAATGTCAGACGAAAAGCGATTTCTTTGATGCGTAGGTTATTTGAAAATATGTTGTTTAATTTTCAAATATTTGGGGGGCTATAATAGATATATTTTTGTTATTGATTTCTAATTTAATTTCAATGTGGTTAGAAAACAATGTATATTCTGTGGTTGTTGAGTTTAGTGTTCTTTTTTTTTTTTATTTGTTCTAGTTTTTTAGAGACAGAGTCTTGCTCTGTCACTCAGGCTGGAGTGCAGTGGTGTGCTCAGCCTCCCAAATAGATGGGACTACAGGCATGTGCCACCATGCCCAGCAAATTTTTAAATAGAGATGGGGTCTTGCTATGTTGCCCATGCTGGTCTCCAACTGCTGGCCTCAAGTGATCCTCCTACCTTGGCCTCTCAAAACTCTGGGATTATAGGCATGAGCCACCGCATCTGGCCTAGTGTTCTATAAACATCAATTAGGTTAAGGTGGTTGATAGCATTGTTGAGATATTCTACACCATTTTTGATTTTTAATAATCTCGTTGTTTTGTCAATTACTGAGAGGGGGTGTTAACATCTCTTTAACTATGATTGTGGATTTATTTCTCCCTTTAGCTGTTTCAGTTTTTGCTTTATGCGTTTTGAAGCTCTGTTATTAAACACACATTTATAATTGCCATGCCTTTTGATGAAATGACCCTTTTGTCATTATGAAATATTGTTCTGTATTTTTGGTAGTCTGTCTTATCTTGAAATCTATTTTGACTGATATTAATCTAGCCATTCCATATTTCTTATGATTAGTGCTTGCATGATCTTTTACAGTTTTTAAATTTTAAACCTATATGTATCTTTGTATTTAATGCATCTCTTGTAGATAACATACAGTTGAATCATAACTTTTATGTAGTCTAAACAATCTATTTCTTTTTATTATAGCATTTAGTCAATCTACATTTAAGATAATTATTGATATGGTTGGATTTAGTTCTCTCATTTTTATTTGTTTTCTATTTTTCTGATATGACTTGTTTCTTGGTTCCACTTTTCTTGCCTTTTTTTGGGATTAATATGGTTTAGTATTTCATTTTAATTCTTAGCTAGAGCTCTTTGCATATTTTTAGTGGTTACTCTTAGGATTAAAATACTTTTTTTGATACTTTAAGTTCTAGGGTACATGTGCAGAACGTGCAGGTTTGTTATAGGTATACACGTGACATGTTGGTTTGCTGCACCCATCAACCTGTCATCTACATTAGATATTTATCTTAATGCTATCCCTCCCTGATCTCCCCACCCCACTGCAGGCCCCGGTGTGTGATCCCCTTCCCCCCATGTCCATGTGTTCTCATTGTTCAACTCCCACTTATAAATGAGAACATGCGGTGTTTGGTTTTCTGTTCCTGTGTTAGCTTGCTGAGAATGGTGGTTTCTAGCTTCATTCATGTCCCTGCAAAGGACATCCTTTTTTATGGCTGCATAGTATTCCATGGTATATATGTGTTACATTTTCTTTAGCCAGTCTATCACTGATGGGTATTTGGGTTAGTTCCAAGTCTTTGCTATTATGAACAGTGCCGCAATAAACATATGTGTGCATGTGTCTTTGTAGTAGAATAATTTATAATCCTTTGGATATATACCCAGTAATGAGATTGCTGGGTCAAATGGTATTTCTAGTTCTAGATCCTTGAGGAATTGCCACACTGTCTTCCACAATGATTGAACTAATTTACACTCCCACCAAAAGTGTAAAAAATTAGTATTTCTCCATATCCTCTCCAGCATCTGTTGTTTCCTAACTTTTTAATGAACGCCATTCTAACTGGCGTGAGGTGGTATCCCATTGTGGTTTTGACTTGCATATCTCTAATGACCAGTGATGATGAGCTTTTTTTCATATATTTGTTGGCTGCATAAATGTCTTCTTTTGAGAAGTGTCTGTTCATATCCTTTGCCCACTTTTTGATGGGGTTGTTTTTTTCTTGTAAATTTGTTTAAGTTCTTTGTAGATTGTTGATATTAGCCCTTTGTCAGATGGATAGATTGCAAAAATTTTCTCCCATTCTGTAGGTTACCTGTTCACTTTGATGATAGTTTCTTTTGCTGTGCAGAAGCTCTTTAGTTTAATTAGATCCCATTTGTCAATTTTGGCTTTTGTTGCTATTGCTTTTGGTTTAGTCATGAACTCCTTGCCCGTGCCTATGTACTGAATGGTACTGTCTAGGTTTTCTTCTGGGGTTTTTATGGTTTTAGGTATTATGTTTAAGTCTTTAATTCATCTTGAGTTAATTTTTGTATAAGGTGTAAGGAAAGGGTCCAGTTTCAGCTTTCTGCATATGGCTAGCCAGTTTTCCCTACGCCATTTATTAAATAGGGAATCCTTTTTATTGCCCTCTATATTGCTTGGGGAAATGCCCTCTATATTTTCTTAGTGATGTGTAGATTCTACTGAAAGAAAAATGAAAACCTGTTCACAGGCAATGTTGGAAGGATAACTTTCAACTTTTTTTTTTTTTTGAGACGGAGCCTCGCTCTGCCGCCCAGGCTGGAGTGCAGTGGCCAGATCTCAGCTCACTGCAAGCTCCGCCTCCCGGGTTTACGCCATTCTCCTGCCTCAGCCTCCCGAGTAGCTGGGACTACAGGCGTCCGCCACGTCGCCCGGCTAGTTTTTTGTATTTTTTAGTAGAGACGGGGTTTCACCGTGTTAGCCAGGATGGTCTCGATCTCCTGACCTCGTGATCCACCCATCTCGGCCTCCCAAAGTGCTGGGATTACAGGCTTGAGCCACCGCACCCG
Source organism: Colobus angolensis palliatus (assembly GCF_000951035.1). NCBI lineage: Eukaryota > Metazoa > Chordata > Mammalia > Primates > Cercopithecidae > Colobus > Colobus angolensis. The sequence goes on along the minus strand of NW_012115821.1, from coordinate 18,964,167 downwards.
GCCAACTTTCAACTTTTTAAAGGGTTGAAAATTTAAACTACACTCCGTAGTTTCCCAAAAACACCCTCAAGCCTTTACTAATGAGGGTGAGGGCTGTGGCAGCCTTAAAGTTCAAGAGAAGGAAAATATATTAATTTTGAAGGTTTTCTCCTATCTCAGGTCTTCCTGAGGAAAATAACGTGAGGCCAGGTGTGGTGGCTCATACTTGTAATCCCAATACTTTGGGAGGCCAAGGCAGGAGGATCACTTGAGGCCAGGAGTCCAAGGCCAGCCTGGGCAACATAAAGAGACCCTGTCTCCACAAAAAATAAAAACAAATAAAGCTCGGAGTGGTAGTGTGTGGCTGGAGTCCTAGCTACTTGGGAGGCTGAGGTAGGAGGATCACTTCAGCCTGGGAGTTTGAGGTTGCAGTGAGCTATGACTGTGCCGCTGCACTCCAGCCTGGGCAACAGAGTGAGGCCCTGTCTCAAAAAAAAAAAAAAAAGAGAAAAGAAAAAGAATATGAAAGGATCACTTCACATATTTAGTGGAAGATCTGACCTGCCAGAGCCCTATTCGTCTTGACAATGAATCAGGTGATCTGGGTTCATGGCCACACTGCATACCGTCTGCTCATAGCAGCACCCACGGGTTCTCATCCTCAGTCAGTAGCTTTCTCAGCTTTCTCATGGACCTAGGAACTCCTCAGTGCCTAGAGGCAGTGGAGCACATAGATAGCCTCGTGTGCTCTGGAAATGTCTGTGTTTCTTTGTAGTCTCTGCCAGTCCAATCCCAGGATGGAGGGTGGATGTGGGAACCTCAGTTTTTTAATTAGCCTTTAGGGCATAGTCTGCTCTCCACACACTTGTCAAAACAAAGGGATCGTTTTTCTTCAGGGAATGACATTAAGAAGCAGGAATTGGAGTCATATACTCTACTCGTCCTGTTTGAAATAGCTTTTATCTGCTGTTTCATCAGTGATCTTTGACAGCTGATCTGCAGTTCTGGCTTAACCATTTACTAGTTGCATAACCTCAGCAAACTCACATCCCAGCATAATGAATTCAGTTTACTCCTTTATAAACTGGAAGTGTTAATATTTTCCCTGACCTACCTCAGAGGCTTAAAGGGTTGCATGGAGATGAAAACGCATTATCAAAATATAAAAATAAATTTTTACTATGAAGGCTTAGAAAAGTTTGTCTTAAGAAGACAGGTAATTTTAAAAAAGAAGTCTTTGTTGCCTCTTGAGCAAGCACAGTTCTTGGGGTAGAATCGGAATATAGGACAATCTGGTACTGAGTTTGCTGAAGGCTGTGCTGCCACTGGCACATCTTCCCCTTCTCTCCTAACCTCGCTGCCCCAGGGGTGGAGACAGTCATGACACTGGGCAGACCAGCCCTCCTCTGTGCTGCTGGCCACCTATGCCGCACAGTCTTGTCAGAGAGCTGACAATCAGCTCCCTGCTGCTTTCTCATCTTTTAAAGTCCAATTAAACATCTCTGGCCACAGCGTGATAATTGTCTGGGCTCCACACAGTGGAATGTCACCTGAGGTGGCATTAGGAAACCAGAAAAGAAAGAAAAGCCCTTTTATCTTGGAAAGATCGTGTCCCAGTTCCTTAAAGTGTAGAATCGTTGTTCACACTGAGCAATTGCCCAGCTCAATTCCAAACGTCAAGATATCAAAGGGCATGCAGGAGATTTAACCGTGTCCACATGGACTCGTGTGCCCAAGAAGCAATCTGGTGGCTTAAGAAGTAGCAAAGGCATAAGGTATGTGTGAGAAACAGTGAGTCTGAGTGGAAAGTTCTAGTAGGGAGGGATGCTGGAAGGCTAGGTTAGGGCCAGATTGCAGAGGACCTTGATGCCAGGGGTAAAAAGGTGAACTCTGCTTCAGCAGGATAATCAGGAGTCTTACATGGGATTGTAGGGCCTGGTCTCTGGTGGAAGGCAAGAAGATTCTGCTACTTTGTAGATTGCCCTCTTATAACATCTTGCCATTAAATATTTCCTGAGGTTTATCCAGCCCAACTAATCACTGTGCATCAGCACATTGTCTGCTTGATGCAGTGGTGGCTCCCTTAAACGTTTAGGAAGTTGCTACATCTGGAAGGATAAAAAACTCAGAAATATGGCCCGGTGCGGTAGCTCACGCCTGTAATCCTAGCACTTTGGGAGGCTGAGGTGGGCAGATTGCCTGAGCTCAGGAGTTCGAGACCAGCCTAGGCAACATGGCGAAACCCTGTCTCTACTAAAAATATAAAAAATTAGCTGGCCCGGGTGGTGTGCACCTGTAATCCCAGCTACTCGGGAGGCTGAGGCATGAGAATTGCTTGAACTCAGAGGTTCAACTCAGAGGTTGCAGTGAGCTGAATTCATGCCACTGCACTCCAGCCTGGGTGACAGAGTAAGACTCTGTCTCAAAACAAAACAAAACAAAATAACTCAGAAATATGGACTTTGGTCCTGAACCTGCTATTGATTGATTGGGTATCTGAGGAAGCTCTTTCTCTTATCAGGACTTCAGCTTCTACCAGAAAAATCTGGGGAGAGAGGGATGGTGAGACCAAGTGATCTCTTAAGTTTCACTTCACTTGAATGTTCTTAGGAATAGCTTCAGTTGCTGACATGTCTGCAGTTTCTGCAGTTTGTTTATTACAATTTGCCTCCCATGTCCCTAGGATCATTCTGCTGGACCAAGTTTCTGAGGAGTTTTTTTTTGTTTTGTTTTTTTTTTTAGAAAGGGAAAATGACTTGCCAGCAGTTACAAGATGTGCCCAGTTTCCATATCTCTCTCGGTCCAGTTTTCTTTCTGCTGTCAGCTGCAGAGCTTAATATATGATGGGAGGATCACTGTACTTTCTATAGTGCTGGGAGATTAGAGGAAAAAGGGATTAATAAACCCTGGAGTGGCTGGGGAAGACTAAATGGTAGATAAAGGTTTGGGCCCTTTGGATCCTGATGGAGGGGTGAAGATGCAGAGAGTTCTCACTAGGTAGAGAGAAGAGAGTCAGGCATTCCAAGTAAACCAGGATGGTGAGGAAGGGTCCATGTCTGGACGTGTCAGGAGCTGGCTTGGTGCGAGAAGGAAGCAGCAGGAAATGAGGCCGGGGCCTTAAAATCAGGCAGAATGGGAGGCTAGACTTGATGCTCTAGGACCCTGATACCCAAAGTGTGGCCTGGGAACTAGAAGCATCAACATCACCTGGGAGCATGTTAGAAATGCAGAATCTCAGCCGGGCATGGTGGCTCATGCCTGTAATCCCACACTTTGGGAAGCGGAGGCAGGTGTATCACTTGAGGTCAGGAGTTCAAGGCCAGACTGGCCAACATAATGCAACCCCACCTCTACTAAAAATACAAAAATTAGCCAGGTGTGGTGGCATGCACCTGTAATCCCAGCTGCTCGGGAGGCTGAGGCAGGAGAATTGCTTGAATCCAGGAGGTGAAGGCTGCAGTAAGCTGAGATCGCACCACTGCACTCCAGCCTGGGGCACAGAGCAAGACCCTGTCTCAAAAATAAAAAATAAAAACAAACAAACAAAAAGAAATGTTGAATCTCAGGCCCAGCTCAGCCCTGCTGAATCCACATCTACATTTTAACAAGATCCAAAGGTGACTTCATACCCCTTCAAGTCTGAAAAGTGCTGTCATTCAGGACATTTGTTCTCAGTGGTACTGACCACTGGTCCCCACCCCCAGTCCCCCTGAATCAGAATTTTCTAGGGATGGGGCTTGGGCACTGGAAGTTTTAAGAAGCCCTAACGTATAGACAGGGCTGAGAACTACTGTTCTCATGGTTATAAAGCAAGAATGACAATATCAGTTCACAGAAGAACATTTAATAAGGATCAGATAGGCAGCAGTGTGAAGAGTGTACTCAGGAAACAGAAATTAATAGCAACGAACCAAATGTGCAAAGCAAAGAAGAGAGCTCCATCATGTTGAGTCCTGACAGTTGAGAAAATGGCTGTGCTAGAAGTTGCTATGGGGAGCTGGTTTGTAGAGGATAATGAGAAGTGAATTTGGTTTTATACATTTCCACTTAAATTTGATGGTGGCAACATCTGTCAGGAATTAGATGATGTGGCACTGAGCTTAGGTTAAAGGGCAGGACTGGAAGTTTGAATTTGTAATTTATTATCACCAAAGTGGAAGCTGGAGTCATATAAATGATACAAGACAACCAGATAACAGAATAAAGGCTTTTGTTGTGTATAAATTAGAATTGTAGGCTTGGAAGGAATTTTAGATAACTTTAGGCTAAATGTCTATGCATGAACCAAGTGTACTGGCCTTAGTGACAGAGCAAGGAATGTCTTTTCAGCTTGGCCATAGCAGTCCTCTGCTTGGCGTCAGTGAAGAACCATGGCCTGGGTCACCTTCAGAGCCCTGTGGGGCTCATTACCAGAAGGGCCTGGCCTATGTGAAGTTCCCCTGCCAACTCTGTGACTCATCCACACCCTTCCACAGTGATATTTTCAAAGTACAATTATGTGTAGCAGAATGTCTTTTCCATGGCTGACAATGTTGCCCATCTGTGAAGTCATTAAGCTCTTGTGCTCTAAAAGCAGGGAGGTAAACAGTGGCAGCAAATTGGGAACCTGCTTGAATGATGGGAGCCTGGGATTCACACTCTATGCCAGGGCTCTGGATCCCTGATAACCTTCTCTTTAAGGGAGTATGGGAGTTGAGCATCAATGCATGGTTCATCCCTGCAGTTGGGTGCAAACCAGATTGAAAATACACACTGGGGACAGGTGCAGTGGCTCATGCCTGTAATCCCAGCACTTTGAGAGGCCAAGGCGGGAGGATCGCTTGAGACCAGGAGTTCAAGACCAGCCTGGGAAACACAGTGAGACCCTGTCTCTACAAAAATAAAAATTAAAAAATTAGCTAAGTGTGGTGGCATGCTCCTGTTGTCCCAGCTACTCAGGAGGCTGAGGCAGGAGGACTGCTTGAGCCCAGGAGGTTGAGGCTGAAGTGAGCTGTGATCATTGCACAACAGCCTAGGTGACAGAGTGAGACACTGTTTCTAAAAAAAAAAAATTAAATTAAAAATGAAAATGCACATAGATGAAAGAAGCAGGCTTGGAATTGGAAAACCAGGATTCAAATTTAAGTTCTGCCATGTATTGGCAGTAGCCAAGTCCAGGTTTCCTCCTTAGTAAATTAGGAATTTTATCTTTTTCTCAGGACTGTAGTGAGCAAATGAACATTGTATGTGAGAGTGCTTTGCAAACTATAAGGTACAATATAAATATAATACTTTTTTAAAAAAGGGATGTATAGACAGGTGAGGAAGAAGAGAACCAAATAGAATTGGAAGATCTACTGATCTATTTCCATGTTAATTTGATGGTGGGGGTAGGGTTAGGAGGGTGGGGCTTGGGGGTGAGGGTTTTCATCTTTCCTAGTGTCCCAAAAGGCAGGAATCTGCCCATTCACTTCTGTCTTTGTTAAGGTCTACTCATTCTTCTTCCTTCAGCCTCCACAGTCAATCCTTAAGGTTTTCATGCACCTACAACGTACACCTGGTTATGTGTGCACACCTGGCCCTTGGCAAAATTATGGAGAAAACAAAGTTGTCTATAGTGACCCTAGATATCCCCTTTGGAGTAGTCTTTTCAAAGCAGGTGTAGACATTCCACTTCCTGAGAACAAGGTGCTCATACCCTCTTTCTTCCATCTCTAACCCGAGAAGTAAAGGGCTTGTTATGATATTCCAGGGATATTTGCATTCAGATGGAGGACTCAAGATTTAAGCTATGATGTTGGAATTTCTGGCATCAGTGAACTGGGTGGAAAAGTGTAGAATTTGATCTTTCTGGTATCCTTGAAACCATAACACACAGTCTTCCATCAGGTCATTGGGCTAGCTTTGTGGAGGAATATTTTCCAGCCCTCAAAGCTGTCATAAATTGTATTATTTACATGATAAGTCCTATGAGATTCTGTGAAACAGATCCAGTTGCATTACTTTGTAGGGATTTTATGAGAATCAAGAAAAGAACGAAGAGAATAAGCTATTGTGCTTTTCACATGATAAGTACTATTGAAACACAAGGGCATTAACATTCCTTATGCTGCCAGAATCTATTCTACAACCAGAAGAAATCTTACAAAAAGCAATTCATCTGTACAGTGCAATGTCTTCAAACTTTAGAATGAATCAGAATCACTTGGAGGGTTTGTTGAGACACAGATTGCTGGGCCCCACCCCTAGAGTTTCTGATTTAGTAGGTCTGAGGTGAGTTGCAGAATTGGGATTTCTACCAAGTTCTCAGATGATGCAGCTGCTGCTGTCAGGGCAACTACACTGAAAACCACAGGTCTTGTGGTTTATTATGGATTTGGAGACAGAGTCTTGCTCTGTTTCCCAGGCTGAAGTGCAGTGGCATGATCATAGTCACTGCAGCCTCTACCTCCTGGGCTCAAGCAATCCTCTCGCCTCAGCTTCCTGAGTAGCTGGGATTAGAGGCATGCACCACCATGCCTCTGCACCTTGCTCTCTCTCTCTCTCCATATATATATATATACATATATATATTTTGTAGAGACAGAGTCTCACTATGTTGCCCAGGCTGGTTTTGAACTCCTTAGCCTCAAGTGATCCTCCCACCTTGGTCTCCCCAAATACTAGGATTGCATGAGTGAGCCACCACACCTGGCCATTATTCTAGTTCTAAATTGTACCATTGCAGAGTTCTAGGATGTCAACAAAGCATGGCCAGGAAGAGAATCTTGATATTCTGCCTCTTCTTGTTAAATCTTCCTTAGGATGATGACCTTGCCTTTAGCTGTCTCTGGTGAGCTATAATAATTGGGGCACTTTGGAGATTCATGAAGAAGTATTTGGAAGAGGAAGTAAAGGGACTAGAGGGAAGAAACTTCCAAGAAGAAAGGTCTATGGATGATGAAAGGAACCCAGTTAGGCCCAAGGAGCTGGGAATGGAAGCCAAGGAGAGGCCTGATGAAGGGAAAGGAGGCAAGCTATGGGTAGAAAGTTCAGAATCCTGCAAGACCTTTTTATACCACTTAAATATTTAGCTTCCCGAGACAAGATGTCCAATCTTCTATCTTTTGGCTACTCTGTCACATCATTAAAGGTCTAGTCTGTCTGTGATGTAGTGTGTTTGCAAAAACTCTCCCATATATCCTGGCATTCTTTGTTAATTGCCATTAAAGTCATGTCAGGTTTTGAAAAATTATGGTGCTCTCGACACTGTTCCCTTTCAGCCTCACGTGTTCCTTGTATTTATCACAATGGAACACTAACAAATATTTATTCAGTTTTATAGACATGTTGACAATAAAGACTACCATGTGTGTCTCCCTGCCATGGTGATTATTTTGCTCAATACATGATTGACTGAGATTCTTCAGTGTATTATAAACACACATTAAAAATAGCAACATAAAAAAGATAAAACAGAAAAACGGAAAGTTCCATATTTCTGGATGGAATACTGTGCCAACCTGGTTATTAGGACACGAAACAGATAATCCTTAGTGAGTTGTCTAAGTTTGTATAATGATTCTTCTTCAAATAAGTAGTTTTGGATCGTATAACCTTCCTCTTCAAGTTTCTCAAATTAGAACCTTTTAAAAAGTATTTTTTCCCCTGTGTGTTTGTTCCAATAACCTAGGAAGTATAAAGTTTGGCCATTTTATCAAATTTTCAAACCCACAGTCCAATTCCAATTTTTAGCATCCATTTTTAACCATAAGCATGAAACTGCGAGAGGTCACTGCATTTTCATATTGCATTTTTGTCAAACAGAAAGAAAACGTTACTAAAGTGGCCAAGTCCTCTCTACTGTGTTAAAAGGGAGTAGAGGGGTGGTGCTTATTTCACAGGGTCTTATTAGACAACTGAGATTACAAAAGGTCCATATTTTTAATGATTTCCTATTTAATGCTCCACCAAAGTACTGGTTTAAAAGTTTAACAAGCTTATGTCAGTATTAAGGATTTGTGACTTAGTGATTTTTTTTTTTTAAGTAGTTAGAAAGGTAAACAGGTCCACATACACAGTAGGTGCCAAGTCTGAGAGATACTGGTGCCACTTAAACATCAGTTTTGTTTTGTGAATTAAATATTTAAACAACTGCTCTGAAGAAACAAAAAGGTAACTCTTATGTTTGAACTATAAAATTTCTGACGTTTATTGACTTTCTGGATCTCCCTAACAACTTCCTGTCCTCATAAATTTGCTCCTGTGGTTGATTGGATGCAGATCTGTGTGATTTTTTCATTGCAGTGTGTGACTACACCAGTTTTATTTCCAGTAGCTAGCTTATGCTTTTAACCTGGAGATGGCTATGTAGTGGTGTTGACTGAAACCAGTGTTGTGTGGGGTGTGTGTGTGCCTATAATTACATTCAGCATGAGCCACAGGGCTGCATTTATGTGCATGTGTTTAAATATCTATTTCACTATGATCTCTGTCTTGCTTTGGGGTTGTCAGCATTGATTACTGAATCTTAAATACTAAATAAATTAAAATGAAGCAAAATTCAAAGACTTATTAATAAAACCACTGTGTTCAGTTGTTTTGGGACTGTATTTGAACGACAGAATGCACTTAACAAAAAGGAGAGCCATTCGAGTGGATTGTATTAGGTTGGTGCAAAAGTAATTGTACCAACCTAATATTTTAATTGAGGTGGTGAGTTAAGTTCTAAAGTCAGGATATAAAGGTAAAAACTAAGACCAGTCAAAGGAGGGACGGACTCCTGCCAGCACCACTTAAGTGGCTCCCTCCGTCTCTCTGTAACTGAGTATATTTAAATTCACATAAGTTATATGATTTAACTTGATGGTATGTGTCAGAAGCTCTGAAACAGTATTTTAAATGTTTGCAATACATAAACAAGATGGGTAATATTATTCCGTTTTAAAGGTGAGAAAACTGAGGCCCTAAGAGGGTAAGTGACATCCCCCAAACAACATAGCTAGTAGCTGGCAGAGCCAGGATTTGAGCCCAGTTCTATGTGGCTCCAAAGTCTAGGCTCTCCAATATGCCATCCTAGAATGTGAAGAACTCTTAGAGATCATGTTTTATAACCAGTTTATTCCACAGATGGGAAACTTCAGACTTATTCCCTCCTTTCCGTCAGCATGGATAATGGGGTGTTGACTGCATATACTAGACTCTGCCAGGATTTCCCAACTCTGGAAGTGGAGAGTACTTGATGCAACGGAGAGTGATGGATAAGATTTAAGAATTGGGTCAAAGGGGATGGGAATGAACCAGTTAAAGCAATTGGAATTACTTTGTCTGATGTGAAATGTAAATCCTGTTCTTTGAGTGAACAGTCACTTGATGGAGGATAAAGACCAGCTGGACTCTATGCAGTGAGGCCGAAGCAAGAAGAAAGGACTTTAAATTTTGCTGGGTGAGGCCTAAGTCAGTTGTAATGGAGAAGTCCTGATGGTGGTGGGGGATGGCAGTGGATGGGGAGAGTAGTGAGTTAGCACCATGGGGTAGAGGACCTCACTAGACAGGGAGCTGCCCTCTGCTGGCTTCCTGTTTTCCCTGCCCAATCTCAGAGTAGCGCTGCCCTTCAGAATAATTAAAGAAATTCATCAACAAATCTTTTATTGATTAAGACAAAAAGTGACATCTTCTTAATGGACCCATCAGACCTTTCTGTACTCTACAAATCTTTTCACCCTCTGATCTACCTTGCCCACTAAGGTTAGAGCTATTTTCATGAAGTACAACTGATATCATTTCTCTGCTCAAAAATGACCCAAAGCAGCCTGAGCAGCTGTTTTCAAAGTGTGGTCTATGATCCCCCAGATGTAAGGTGGCCAATTGTGGCAAGTAAAAATACAGAAAGCCCAAGGAAATTTGAGTTGAGTTTCAAATAAACAGCTTTTTTTTTGTTGTTTTTAATTTTTTTTTTTTTTTTGGTGTAAGTATGCCCCATGCAACATTTGGGTATCCTGTATTTTATCTGGTAACCCTACCTGGGGGACCAAAAGGCCCTTTCTTTGAGGTCAAGACTATTTTCATGGTAACATTAAGACTTATTTGTCTTCCCTAATGTGTTGACATTGCACTGATGGTACAAAATCAACAGTGGTTAAAACTGCTGGTGTCTTAGCATGAATCAGGGCAGTGACACCAAAGTGTACTGGTGGATGCTGCCTTATTCTCTGCCATGCATTCACAGTAAGAAAAAAAAGCCAGTTTTACTTAATAATCTCCTTGATGAAGCAGTAAAAATAATTAACTTTATTAACTCTTAATCCTTGGGTAGATGTCTTTTTAATATTCTGAGTAACAAATTAGGACAAATGCATAAAACATTTCTGCTGTATACGACTGCCTCACTTGTGTGATGGTTTGAGGTAGGAGGCTGAATGGCTTACTTTTTCGTGGAACACCATTTTTACTGAAAAACTATGTGTATTCAGACCTAAGTATTTGGCAGTTATTTTCTCGAAAATGAATTAAGTAAGCCTGTTACCTTAAAGAAAATCTTGACAGTGTTTGTGCCAATTACAAAATTTCAGCTTTCAAGTGAAAATCAGAGTTTTGAAAAACTTCTATCTACTACAGAGAGCTTGACAGTTTCCCAATACTTAAAGACTTTCTGATGAGATTGATGGTGATAACAATAAATGTGGCTTTTTGATATGGTATAATGAAATGTGTCAACATTTGGAAAACCTGTGTAACTCAGTGAACCAGGATTTTCCAAATGACCAATGCATAATGTTACCAAATCATGCATGGGTAAAAGATCCATTCAAACTGTGAAATAGACTGACAGAATTTAATGTAACATTGTAAAAAGTTTCACTGACATGGTTTGAAATTACACATTTCAACTAACTTTTAAAAGTCAAGTTTTGGCCTCATGGCAAAGAATAATACCCACGATTATCTGAAAAGGTGATTAAAACAGTCCTCCTTTTTCCAACTATATACCTGTGTGAGGCTGAATACTCTTCATGTACTTCAGTCCAAACATTCTATCACTACTGATTGAATGCAGGAGCACAAAGGAGAATCCAGCTATCTTCAGCTAGAGAGTAAAGAGATTTTCAAACAATGAGAACACCACTCTTCTCACCATTTTGTTCTGGAAAACAGTTACTTTTCATTTTTAAAAGTATGTTAGAACACGTAATGGGCTGGTAACTATTTTCAAGTGAATTATAAATGATTTAAAAAATGTTCTAAGCCGGGTACAGTGGCTCATCCCCATAATCCCAGCACTTTGGGAAGCTGAGACAGGAGAATGATTTGACAAAGTGAGACCCCATCTCTACAAAAAATTTTTTAAAAAGGTTGCAGTGAGCTGTGATTGTGCCACTACACTCCAGCCTGGGTGACAGAGTGAGACCCTGTCTCTGAAAAACAAAAACAGAAACGAAAAGCTCTTTGTTAGGAGTCTAGAGAGGTCCTGAGATTAAAAAAAAAAAAAAAAAAAAAAAATTCAGAACTGCTGGTGTAGGGTAACACTTAGACTGCTGAGCCAGACACTAGGGTCCTGACACCAGCCACTCTGTGCTGCCTTTGCAACCTTCCTTATCACCACTATCTCCTAAGTCCCCCTAGGTCCCAGCCTAACCATCTACTTACTAATTTCTGCACGTACTCTGGACTTCTCAGCCTGACTTTGTGCATGCCATTCCTCTACTTGGAACACATGTCCCCACCCACTTAATTCGCCTGTTCTGGTGGTTAGTGGGTCAAGGCTATCCCCTCTTAGCACCAGGACCTGTGGATGGAGGAACTCATTCAAACCCAACTTCACAGTTTGTTTAAGGATATGTTCTACATATACCCTTCGGGATCTGTTTATCTTCTTTAATTAGAATTCCTGGTGTGCAAAGGACCCAATTTTCCCTCTGTTTTATATTTTTACCATCTCAGGGCCAAGTGTGCTACCATAAACTTTACGAGATTTTTGTAAATATCAGCTGACAATTTCTGGTGATCTATATGGGCTTTTATGATCCTGTGCAGATTAATAAGAGTATTTAGTGCCTGCTGTGAGCATAACACTTAGCAGCGGGGGGAGGGGTTAAGGAGGTGATCCTTGCTTAAGGACCCACACTGTGGTTGGAGAGACAGGATTTATAGCCAAGAAGCAATCACACAAGACACAAGAATGTATGTCATCAAAGGGAAAGCCAGGTGCTGCAGGCCTTTAGGGAAGGGGAGGTAGGGGTGGGGGCATACCAGTGTCCATAGCAGCAGGAGTGATCAGAGAAGGCTTCTGGAGGAGGCAGAGACTTGACCGAGGCTTGTTCAATGGAGAGGGGTTAGTGAGAGGTCAGCAAGTCAGCAAGGTAGGGATTCCAGGCCAGTGAATAAACAGGAGCCAAAGCAGAGAGTCAGAAATGAGCACAGCATGTTCACAGTCTAATGAGGAGACTGCAGACCACAGTTGAAAGTGAATGGTGCGAGATGATAAGGTTGAATGCTAGTCAGAGGAGTTTAGGTTGAATGTGGAAGGAAGGAGGAAGCAAATATATTTTGGTTAGGGAAGGGACATGGTGTGTTTTGAACAAGATGGATTATTTGTGGGAGGAAAAATAGAGAATGGGCATCTTGTGCATGACCTGGGGTGTCAGATGGTGAGGTTCTGGATTGGGCCATCAGCAAGGTTTTTTGAAATGCAGTGCACGCAGGTAACCATGTCTAGCATGTCAGCTCAGTGCCTTCAAGTGGGAGTGCTTTATAAATAAGGTCATGGAGATTAAGACCCCACAATAGTGTGTTAGCAGCATAATTGGGCTGTAGCACATGTAGCTGATTTAGAGCTGAAATCTTTTGTTTTAGCCTTTCCTCATGTCTTTTTGGCTCAGCCACTAAGTAATTGTGTGTGGTTTTGGGCAAGCTACTTAATTCCTCAGTGTCTTGGTTTTGTTGTCTGTAAAATAAGGTTTTCTTTCTTTCTTTCTTTCTTTCTTTCTTTCTTTCTTTTTTTTTAAGAGTCTTGCTCTGTTGCCCAAGCTGGAGTGCCGTGTACGATCTCCGCTCACTGCAAGCTCTGCCTCCCAGGTTCAAGCGATTCTCCTGCCTCAGTCACCCACATAGCTGGGACTTAAGGCGCATGCCACTACCCCTGGCTAATATTTGTAATTTAAGTAGAGACGGGTTTCACCATATTGGCCAGGCTGGTCTCAAACTCATGGACTCAAGCCTGCCTTGGCCTCCCAAAGTGCTGGGATTATAGGTGTGAGACACTGTGCCTGGCCAAAATGAGGGTTTTATAGTACCTCACGGGCTTGTTATGAGAATTAAATGAGTTAGTACATATAAAGTGCCTACCCTAGAACCTGGCACACAGAAAGACTTTAAAAAATCTTATTATTTATTTATTCAGTAGTTTGCATTATCATGGGGATAGAAATATTTAAATTACCCACTGGGCCAACGCATCCGGAGTGTGCTGAATCAAGGCCCTCAAAAAAAAAAAAAAAAGGCTTGCTGGAGATCGCCAAGATGGGACTCATTCAGAAACTGGGATGGAATGTCAGAAACTCCAATTCAAGGCTGAGCAGTGGCTCATGCCCATAATCCCAGCATGCTGGGAGGCTGAGGCAGGAGAACTGCTTGAAGCCAGGGCGTGCAGGTTACAGTCAACTATGATCACACCACTGCACTCCAATCTGGGCAACATAGTGAGACCCTGTTTCTAAAAATAATTAAAAAACCCAACACCCTCCTGCAATACCATAAACTTGTTAAGATCTAATGCACAAAACCTGGAGATCCAAACCACAATTTAATCATATCACTTTTGAGCTAAAACACCTTCACTGGCTCTCACTGCCAAGAAATTGAATCTCGTCTTCTTAGCCAGCCAGCCTTCCTCCACAGATCTGGGCTGGCCTTTCCAGCCTCTTCCTCCTCTAGCCCAGGTGGTCTTCGCCTCAACCACACTGTGCTCCTGGTCATTTTTGAACACACCCATCTTGCACTTCAGTCTCCCCTGTGTCTTTGCTCTCACCCCCAAAGCTCATTCCTCATACATCATGTATGCCCTGTAAAAGTAGTCACCTGTTTTTAATAGATTTTCCTTTTTTAAGAGCAGTTTTAGGTTTACAGAAAAATTTTGCAGCAAGGACAGAATTCCCATATATTCCCTCCCCCAACAGTTTCTCCTATTAACATCTTGCATTGGTGGGCTACACGATATACACAGTTATAACACTGGTACACCCCAGTGTTATAATTGATGAACCAATATTGTGGTACTACTATTAACAAAAGTCTATAGTTTGCATTAGGGTTTGTGCTTTGTGGTGTACAGTTCAATGGGTTTTTGACAAATGCATAATGTCCTATATCCATCATGGCAGTATCATAAAGAATAGCTTCACTGCCCTAAAATTCCCTGTATGCCACCTATTCATCCCTCTTTCTCCTGGTCAGTTTCTAAGAATCAGTTCAAATGCCCTCTCTTCTGTGAAAACATCTCAGTTCCCTCAGTTACAATTAATCTGTCTGATGCTTGTATAGTGCTTTTTCATACTTGTTATAGCTGTTATGTTTGCATGGTGTGAAAGAAGTATACACAGCTGGGCGTGCAGTGGCTCACGGCTGTAATCCCAGCACTTTGGGAGGCCAAGACAGGCATATCACCTGAGGTCAGGAGTTCAATACCAGCCTGGTCAACATGGTGAAACCCCGTTTCTACTAAAAATACAAAGATTAGCCGAGGGTGGTGGCGCACACCTGTAGTCCCAGCTACTCAGGAGGCTGAGGCAGGAGAATCTCTCTTGAACTCAAGAGGCAGAGGTTACAGTGAGCCGAGATTGCATCACTGCATTCCAGCATGGACAACAGAGTGAGCAAGACTCTGTCTCAAAAAAAAAAAAAAAAATGTATACACACCTTTCTTCTGTCATTAGATTGTCCTTGAGGAAGGAACTGTGCCGCAGATTTGTCCTGACATCTAGACTAGACCCTTAGTCTTAACTGGTGCCTTATGAATGTTGGCGGCACTGAACTGAACCATGAGCAAATATGGTTTGGCTCAATCATCCACTACATACAGTATTTTTCCCTCTAGACAGGAGCTGCTCTTTGCAAATCTCCCCCACCCTAAATCCGAGCCAGCCAAGGTATCATAAAACAAACTTGCTCACGGGATTTTGTAGAAAAGGCCTTAAGAGGCAAGGCTTTAGACCAGGACTTCTGAAAGTGACATGTGCACTTGTGAATTTCATACATGCTCCTTGGATGGGCAGTTTCTTTGGAGGGAACCGTCTTCTATCCCTTCAGATTTTGGATCAGAAGCAGCCATAGGAGAGGTGGCCCAGGCCAGCTTTATATTGTCACTAGACCATAGGGTGATTTCTCGCCTCGCCTGTCTCCAAAAACAAAGCACAAAAAAGGACAAGAGCCTGGTTGTTTTCACCTCACGGACCAGACACCCCCTCAGGAAGGCCCCTGGAGAGTCTTCTGTCTGGTCTCCAGTCTCTCTGCCCAGGTGCCCCCCAACAATTGAGGATGACTAGTGTGTCCTCTGGGTAAGGAGCACCTTCCCATAAACACTTATTTTTCTTAATTCACGCTGAGTTTTTACTTTATTTTTGCTTTAAAGTCACTGTTCTGAAACGTTCTAAAACGCCGTAGGAACATGCAGATCGGAACAAAAGCAAATAAATCGAATCCTGTGAAGTAACAAAGCAGACGCCCTTCTCCTAACACCCAGCACAAAGCTAAATGAAAAATATCAGTCATCCACTAGATAAAAGTATTTTCCCCTCTAGACAGGAGCTGCCGTTTGCAAACCTCCCCTACCCTAAATCCAAGCCAGCGAAGGTATCAAAAAACAAACTACTCCCTTCAGCTCCCCAGAGTGGAGGCAACAGTTTCAGCAGCACCGTCTATTTCCTTGAGCAACACGAGCGGTTTGAAAGACCTTGGCTTTGACTTCCCTGTACCTGCCTCCAAACACACATGGGGGCGGGGTGGGGGCAGATACTGCCCCCCATCCCCGCTGCCCTTCGCGACGCCAGGCCAGGCGCAGGGCAGCGGAGAAGATGGGGGGCGCCCTGGATTCGCGGTTCCAGCTGCAGGCAGTTACCTGGGGGAGTGAGTGCTCTCTACAGAGCCGGGTTACCCCATCCCCCCGATTCCAGAAAGGGCCCGAGGAAAGGAGGGGGCGTCTGCCCCGCTCCAGAGCAGCCAGGGAGCCCGACCGAGCCATGACCAGGGTGCGCTCGGAGACCGCAGCCGCTACCGCCCGCTAGCACCTGTGCTCCCGGGGGCGGGGCCTCCTCCAGGTGTGCTCAGAGGGAGGCCGGCGCGGAGT
Organism: Colobus angolensis palliatus; assembly: GCF_000951035.1. Taxonomy (NCBI): domain Eukaryota; kingdom Metazoa; phylum Chordata; class Mammalia; order Primates; family Cercopithecidae; genus Colobus; species Colobus angolensis. The sequence goes on along the minus strand of NW_012115821.1, from coordinate 18,947,891 downwards.
CTGGGCGGGCGCTGGAGCCCGAGCTTTTCCCCCAGCCCAGAAATGCGCGGGGAGGAGCGGTTCATCGGCACCCGAGCGCCGCGCGAGCCACTGGCGCCGCCCGCCTCCTCCGGGTCCCGAGGGGAGAGCGCACCGTGCGGCACGGAGGGGGTTAACCGGGCAGCCCTCGGCTGGAGCGCGCTTAACCCTTTGGAGCCCGCAGGTCAGCCAGGCAAGGCCGGGGTGGCGGCACCCCGAGTCCCA
>NW_012115821.1:18933126-18947263 GCF_000951035.1 Colobus angolensis palliatus | reverse complement strand
GTCTCTCCACTAGAGGAGGGGACAAGCCAGTTCTCCTTTGCAGCAAAAAATTACATGTATATATTATTAAGATAATATATACATCGGATTTTATTTTTTTAAAAAGTTTATTTTGCTCCATTTTTGAAAAAGAGAGAGCTTGGGCGGCGAGCGGTTTTTTTTTTAAATCAATTATCCTTATTTTCTGTTATTTGTCCCCGTCCCTCCCCACCCCCTGCTGAAGCAAGAATAAGGGCAGGGACCGCGGCTCCTACCTACTGGTGATCCCCTTCCCCATTCAGCCCCCGCCCCAACGCCCAGCACAGTGCCCTGCACACAGTAGTCGCTCAATAAATGTTCGTGGATGATGATGATGATGATGATGAAAAAAATGCAGCATCAACGGCAGCAGCAAGCGGACCACGCGAACGGTGAGCAGCCAGAGCCCGGGCACCCGCTGCCAAATCCGATCCTGTCATAGTCCTCCAGCCCCCTCCCCCTTCCCCGCGGCGCTGGGTGGGTTGAAGGGGTTGGAGAGGGTGCTGCCAGCTCGGTGTCGTCTACACAGAGAGGGGACATGCGTGACAGCCACTCCGCACTCCCCTCCAGGCCCTGAATGTCAGAGTTAATTCTGCATTTGTGGGGTGGGGGCGGCCGTGGAGTGTGTGGAGCGCGGTGCAGCCGGAGGGGCGGCGAATCGGGGTGATTCGGGTACAGTGTCCTCGGGCTCAACTTTCCTTCAACGCCCCCGAGCGATGGCAGGGGGGCCGCAAGTCTTCAGCCGGAGCCCCCTTGCCAGCCTCTTCTCGCCTTCCACTCCTCCCCCGCCCCCTCGTTGACTAGGAAGAAGGTCCCTGGTGGCATCCGGAAAATTCTAGGATTGCCCGGTTTCGCCCTCCGTGCCGGTGGGTGAAGCACATCCCTCCCCTCGCGGGGGAGGCCCGGCCTCGGTATCGGGGGAAGGGGCTCGGGTGGAGCGTGCGTTCCCGCTCCCGTCGCCGGCTCTGCACACGTCGGTAACCTAGCAATGCCCGGGGAGCCGCTGCCGCTGTGGGGCTCCCCTCCCCAGCTCTGGCCCGGGCACCACGTGCAGCTTCCACGCCGGCCGGGCTGGGTCGAGGAAGGATGGAACAGCTCCTGGCCAGCCCTCCCCTTTGGAGACCGCCAGTGCCCCCCAACCCCGGTCGGCTGTAAGCCTTTCCGGGTGAGCGCTCCCCTAGGGAGAAGCTTGACATGACTCGTTCCCCGTTCCGATTGCCCGCTGCTCGCCCGCTTTGCCCCCTTCTCAGGCTTTCAGACCCGTGCTTGCTTTGACTCTTTGCTTAGCAATAATTGGCTTTACAAACGCCCATCCCTCTACCTTTCTGCCATCTCTCTCACTTTGACTTCTGCTTCAGTGAGGAGACTGTGGCGGAAGGCGGCAGGTGCCTGGGAGATCTGCCTGGGAGGTGGCCTGACCCAAAGCTGGTGGGGGCTTCGCATAGGGAGCCTCGTTGGGTTTCTGCCTTGTGTACACCTGGATGCCAACCTACATGGAGATAATTCCCTCTTAGGCCTGGAGGCCCCTGGCATAATCCAGTCAGTCTATCCTAGGTGTAGGGGTGCAGGCTGACTGCCTTGTCTGTCTCTCTGGATGCTGGCTTGGCTGATGCTGCTGCAATTTAAAATGCAAAAAAGCCCTAAAGATGTTTTCTGTTTTCGGAAGCCTGTGGAGGAAATGAGTCCCAAGCATCATGAATTTTCATTTGCAGGAAGTGTCAGTGCATAATCTAGATATTTGTTATGGGGTTTTTGGTATTGCCTGGGTGCCTATGGAAGATTTCTTTTCCGTACTGAAAAAAAAATGCATTTGTGGCTGTGGAAAGATGTTGGAGTAACACTCTGAAAATGATTAAGACTATTGAATTATTGGTACTGCCTTTTTTTTTCTTGGTGAATGTGGTAGTTACGTTAGAGAAAAGCTGTTGTATGTATCTGTTAACTCATTAGACATAGATGGGTTTTACAAATCAGAGATGTGGATTAAATGTGGGAATGACCTCAGTTTTGTCAGAAGAAATGCACTAAAAGACCCTTTGTGAAGACATGATGTGAAGGAGAACTAACCCCACTAGGTGTGATGCAGCAGTGATCCTGTGTGATTGACACTGAGACCAGAGCTCGTGGACTTTTCTTGCCTCTCTAGCTGATTAAACCCCAGCTTGTGAAAAATAGGACAAGAGAGTCAAAATGGAAATATAGGAATGAATGATTTCCCTGTTATTGATGGGAGACAACCTTTGATTTTTTTTTTCTCCTACACATTGGATCCTCATTTAAAAAAAAATCTTTGTTTTTCTCCTTCTCCCCAGAGGCAAACTATGCAAGAGGCACCAGACTCCCTCTTTCTGGTGAAGGACCAACTTCTCAGCCGAATAGCTCCAAGCAAACTGTCCTGTCTTGGCAAGCTGCAATCGATGCTGCTAGACAGGCCAAGGCTGCCCAAACTATGAGCACCTCTGCACCCCCACCTGTAGGATCTCTCTCCCAAAGAAAACGTCAGCAATACGCCAAGAGCAAAAAACAGGGTAACTCGTCCAACAGCCGACCTGCCCGCGCCCTTTTCTGTTTATCACTCAATAACCCCATCCGAAGAGCCTGCATTAGTATAGTGGAATGGAAGTATCCTTTTTTGGGGGGAAGTCTCTCATTTTCTCTTTTACCATCTGTTTTTTAAAAGGATTTGCTTTCTGAAGTGACACAAAGCTGTAGCAGTCTGGAATGCGAGTAACAGAAGTTGTATATAAGGGGTTTCATTGTATATACCTTCCTGTCTCCTCGGGTTGCAGAGGGGTGGCTGTATGGGTATATTTAGCCCACTGTCTGGGTGTGTGTATAGTAGTAGTAGTGGGGGGAGGGAGTGACAGCCTGAAACTTCACAGTGGTAGATAATTAAAATGTGAAACCAACTTTTGGTCATTGGACATTAGATGGTTAGTTTTAAATTCAGTGTTGTTTTTGGGCAATAGCATGCATTGAACCTATTGCAAACAAGGTATACAGATTAGAAAAAAAAACTGTATGAGACTCTACTTGAAGGGAATACATTTTTGACCTTTAGTAGAATCTTCTCATTCTGATGTTTGAAATTTGCTTCTGCAACTACAGTTAATGCTAAGGTTGCTTCTAGTCTGACATTTGGTGATTCTAATTATTCAGGTAGCTACAGATATGAGCACATGCTTCCTAGGGACAGATTACTTTTGATTTTTTTTTTTTCTGATCAATGCTATAACTTCCTGGAATTTCCTTTTGACAAGTTCCAAAGAAACATTTGGAACATGAGCATGAGGGAGCCAGTGAAGGGAGAGGTTCGTGTGTGCCTCTTCCTCCTGAGCCCTTATGAGTTATAGAACAGCCCTCTCAGTGGAGGAATTTGCAGTTGCTGTCTTTATAAAAAATTCTGTCTATGTCCTTGGACTGGAGTTACATTTCTGGGTGTCTCCTTTGTATTTTTAAAATTGAACTCCAAATGCCCCAGAATGGCTGTCATGTCCCAGATCTTGGAAAACGATTGTGCTTCAGCCTGCTTAACCCCTTCCCTAAATCTGGAGGCCAACCTCCAGTTACTGCCACTCTTTAGAGAAGGTTGACTGAGGCCTTCTTTCTGAGCAAATGGCTTTTTAATTAGGCAGATGATTCATTGGTCTGGGTAAAATAAAGCATTTCCTTTCCCCAGAAGTGTGTTTGGAACTTACAGGGGCCTTAGAGCAGTTCCTAACTACAGGAAGGGGTGTCAATATAGGAATTCCCACCACCAGGCCTAGAAGGATGGAGAGGCCACGCCAAAAGGCGAGCATGTTGGCAGCCAGCTAGAAAGTGGAGCTGAAATCCCCTTATAATTTGAGGATCCAGCTCGGCAGCTATTTGCATGCCCTCTGTCTTTTGTTGGCTATTTTCTCTGCTAATGGACAGGAGTTAAAATGAGGTAACTGTCTAGAAAGATTCTGGAGAGAGCAGCCAAATGCTAGGGTAGGATTTGAGGGGTTCTCGTGTGCTTTTTCATTTTGCAACAGATGTCCCTTCTCTAAAGTGAGTTATGGTGTCTCTCACATAACTGGGGTTGTGTGTGTGCATTTTCTCTTGAGGTTCTCTAGTCTGAGAACGAGGAGGGAGTTCGGTAAGCCAGCATGTGGGCCAGTGGCATTGCTAGAGTCATGACAATGGCTGTACCTTGCCAGGAATATCTCCTCCTCCTTGAATTGGCTTGACATGACTCTGAGTAAGCAGAGACCTCTTTGTGGGGTCACTACTTTTGTGTGGAGTAGGTGGGAGGCCTAATGCTGTTTCTGTTTGTGCACAGTAATGTGTACATAGCAATTTTTGCATACAGAGTGAATTCCTGGATCACACTGCTGTCTCCCTTTCCCAGTTGCCAGACACATGTGTACAGGAATTAGGGGATGTGGCTGCCAATTCAGGGAGAAGTCTGTTTACAAATGGGACAGTTTGTAAAATAGATAGATCCTTAAGTGATATATGAATTTTTTTTTTTTTTTTTTTTAATGATAGTTTCCTTCTAATTCAGGGAGCAGGCTATAGAAATACTTTCCATCCAGGGCGGCTCTGTCAGGCCCCATCCCAGTGGGAGAGCAAGGGTCATTTGTTTTTACACACAGGCATGACAGAGTGTCCTGCCCCCTGGAGGAGTGAGGGATGTTCTCCTTATCAGAAGGAATTGTTGGTATCAGACCCATCTATTTCTCTATTGCTCTGTTCTGCTTCACTTGTGAATATCTGATGGCAGTGAGATGGTATCCACTTGCATCTAGAGACTAAAACTGGACCAGCATAAAGAAAAAAATACAACTTATATTTAGTCTCCCTGAACAGTGTTAGTATTTCTCAGATGTGCTAGTTTATCATTTAGGTACTGGGAAATTGAAAAGGAAGAATACCTGTTACTTAGGTATTGGGAAATTGAAAAGGAAGAATGGAAGAAAGAGGGAGGGAAGAGACTATTGTGTTTCTATAGAGAACAACGTTGGGGCCCTTGACTTTAGATTTCAGTGGGGACCTGCGAAAAGGAAAAATGGAAAGGGAATTCTGAAGTCTTAATGGTGGTCTGTCTGAAAGTTGGATCCCTGGGTGAAAAAGATTTTATAATATTTGATGAGTTAAGAGAAACAATATGAATTAAAGCTGACTGGCTTAAAAAAATGAACCCATCAAAATTAGTAAGGGAATAATGTTATTCATTGCCTTTTTTTGATGAGTTATGAAACCTCTTCGAAGATGAAGGTTTTATGAAACTCAAGATCTCTCCAGAGGCCGGGCATGGTGGCTCACGCCTGTAATTCCAGCACTTTGGGAGGCAGAGGTGAGCAGATTGCTTGAGTCCAGGAGTTCGAGACCAGCCTGGGCAACATGGCAAAACCCCTGTCTCTACTAAAAAAAAAAAAAAAAATCCAGCATGGTGGCACATGCCTGTAGTTCTAGCTACTTGGGAGGCTGAGGTGGGAGGATGGCTTGAGCCTGGGAGGCGGAGGTTTCAGCAAGCTAAGATTGTGCTGGTGCACTCCAGCTTTGGTGACAGTGAGACCCCATCTCAAAAAAAAAAAAAAAAAAAAAGATATCTGTAGAGAGGTAAAGAGTATTTGTTTCCTGTGGCATTTTTGGGTTTCCCAGAAGTATGTCAGGATGAATGGAGAATAGTCTGTTTGTATCTTCCAGTTTTAAGTACCTTGAAGTATTTAGTTAAACCGTGGCCTTGCTTCTTATGGGTGAGTGTATAGGCGAAGCACTGTGGTAAAATCACGCCCAGGCATTGCAGGTGAGGCTGGTGCTCATGAAACCTTGCATTTGGAAAGGCTGAAAACCCAAAGAAGAAAAACAGTCATTTTGGCAGATGTCAAATTTTGTATTGCCAGTTTTGACAGTGTCTCTTAATAACACTAGAATGTTTAGGCAAGTATCTCTTGAAGGCTGATCTCAAAGTGATTCTTCCAGACAGACCACCAAGATTGAGAAATGTTAAAGCCTACTTTGAATGTGTCTGGTGCTGATTTCTTACGGCTTTTTAATTTAATTTGTTTACAAATTGAGCACAGTAACAGCATATTATAAACTGAGCTCCAGTCCAACTCTAATCTGAAACAGTTATAGCCATCGATTCCTCTAGAAGAGAAAGCAGAGGCAGGAGCTGAAGCCTGGCTTGCTGCTGATCACATCTGAGATATTGGAATATGCCATGAGAAAGTCACAGGTACAATGGAGAAGATCCTGGTGGCTTGGCCTGGCCCAATCCAGACAGGCGAACCCTGCCAAGAATAAATAGCCCCTGACAAAATGGCTCTAACACATGGAGGCAAGGATCTGCAGAAGACATTTATCCCATGATTTCTCTGTGTCTGCCACAGCCGGGAACTTAGTAAGGCTCTTGTCGCTTTTAAACCTGTAAGAAGCAGAAACCTGGTTCACACGGTGCCCTAATTGGATGTACTTTTAGGTTTTAATATATAGTGTGCAGCAGAAGAATGAGTGTAACATGATCCTTGCAACAGAAGAAAAGGACACGGAGAGGTCATTTGATAGGAGGCTCCACTGTGAGATGACCACCAATGATTACTTCTGCCGAAAACCTAGTAGTCACAGCAGTCAGCCGAAATAGGATTTGTGTATGTCATTTTCATTTTAAAGGTGCTTCGAAAGTGGTGTGATTGGGAGTGTGATGAGGGACATGGTTTACGTTTCCATAACACATATATACCTTAACACATTTTTTTCAGACCATTTGACATATTTATATTATTGGCTATTTTTGCCAATTGTGTGGCCTTAGCTATTTACATCCCATTCCCTGAAGATGATTCTAATTCAACAAATCATAACTTGGTAAGTGTCCTTAGAATTCCTGCTGGTCCTGGTATATGGCTATCATTTGGTTCTCTACTTAAACTAGCAGCTGGCCTTCTGGGTAGTTGAAGTTTACAGCCATGCATGTCGTGTTTCTTGGAGCTTTGCAACAGTGGTTTTTTGTTTGTTTGTTTGTTTGTTTTAAACTGTATTCTCAAATTTATACTGAATGAAAGTATTTAAAGTCATGAATCTTTCATAGATATGGAATTTTATGGAAGAGATTTGTAGCAGATTTTAAAATAACTGTTCTCTCCACATAAGTTTTTGCCTACCATTCTTTTCCTGATAATGTTAGCTTTTTTCTTTTTCTTTTTCTTCTTTTTTTTAAATCTAGTGTTCTTGGGAGTGGTGGGTACTTTGGTCAGTTGTTCTGGTAAGTACAGAATTATCGTAGACTTTGTACATGAACTGTTTTTAGAGAAGTGGAATATAACAAAACTAATACATCTACATAGAGCATAATTTGGAGAACAATACATGATATTATTGGATACATGATATAATATTACAGTTTCTACTCCACATCCTATGAAATGCCCCAAGAGAAAATGAGTGTATGGTTAAATAAATCAGGATGCTTCCATATACTTTGCTGCCTTCTTAAAGATTTGTAGTGCACATTAGCTTAGTAAAAGCTTTGGGAAATTCTGCAGTTAAAAAACAGGTTTCCTTTTGTTTAACTCAGCTAGTCCCTAAAAGTAATCAGTCGTGAATTCTTTAAACATTTTTTTTTTTTTTTTTTTGCAAAAGAGTTTAACATCATGGAACCAGTGATCCATGGAACTTCCTTTGGGAAAGGTTGATATAGTTTTTTAAAAAGCACTAAAGAGTACTAGACTGGGACTAAGATCTTGTCCCACTCACCTGTCAACTAGCTGTATTTGGGATCATTTCTCATACCTTTCTGCATTGCCGTGCAGCCACCTGGCAATTAGGAGGATTGGGTAAGAAGATTGCTAGGATCGTTTTTACCTCTGACATTCTGCAATCTTTCTTTGATGATTCAGAAGCCATTTCAGGATTTTTCTGGTGCTGCAGCATCCTTCTTGCAAGGATTGATTCTTTGCAATCAGAAGCCGTGCAGAATGGGAGATGAAGGGGAGCCCATGTCGGATAACAGGAAACTCAATTGTTTTTCTTCTCTTCTCTTAGCTGGTTCCGTTTGTTTTTGGCTTCTCATGTTGAAGCTCTATTTTAGCAGGGCTGGATGTTCTTAACTGAGCGAGTGTTGTAAAGGCAAACACACTAGGCTCTCCCTTGTGTGGGAGAGCTCTGCTGGCTTCTGGAGATAGTGAAATTATGCTCTTGTGAATAAGCCTTAACGATTTATGTACAGGATTTCATGTTACATTTAAAATGTTGTGGCACATTTCAGATGTAATGTGATGTCTATTTGTATGTGGGCTTTAGTAGTTTGATATCTAGAGAATTTTCTAAAAATTTTGGGAATTGATGCTACAAATACAATTATAAAAGGGAGTTGGATAACCACATAAACACTGGTCGTATATATTTGGACAATGCCAGAGATCATCTGCGTAACTTTGGACATTTTACGTAGCTTTTGATTTGTTTGTAGACATGTGACTTTAGATGGTTGTTTTAAAGGAAAAGCAGAAGTGGTGGAAAGCCTCCCATCAATGGAGATAGATCATCGTAGTCTAGGCCACAGATGGTGTTAGCCTTGTTACCAAATTTAACGACATGGATGGTGACCCAGATTGTTGCTTTTTGTAGCTCAAGAGAACATGATTAAACAAACTTAGAAAATAAATACCTTTCAGAAAGGCAGATTAATTCAGATCAATGGAATAATTAATGTAGCTGCATGTGTAAGCCAATTAATATTCTGAATTTTTCCCAGGGAAATTCAGGGCACTGATATAAGCGCTGTGAGACCATTTAAATGTAACATGAAATCCTGTTTTTTTATTTCCTCACTAAGAAGTGAGGAAATAAAATACAGGAAATGGATTAATCTCTCCCTTTTGCACCCCCTCTCCAGTGAATCCTTTCTTGACAATTCTTGAGCATTGGACATTTTTTTTTTTTTTTAGAGGGATTTGGCAGTGTGTTAATTTGGCGGGCCTTTCTAAAAGCCAACGTGTATTTCTTTGACCTCTTCACATAATATTTTGAAACTCATGGCATTCAACTTTGTGTCTTGCTTTCACTTCGATGGTCACATGGCCAGATGAGTTTATACTCTGCTTGACTCTTTAAATACTTCCTTTCCCACTGTGGGAAGGGAAGATCTTTGTGGATTTCCTTCTGACTCTAAGCAAGGTCCCATGCCATGTTGGTCCTCCCATGAGGGAGCTGCGTTTTTTTTTTTTTTTTTTTTTTAATACATTTGACCCAATTTGTACCAGAGTGATTGCTCTATTTTTGGGATTGGTTTAGAGGCAGCTGAACGAAGCTTATTTTTCATCTGTAGTAAATACCTTTCATTTAATGTGAATGGTAAAATCAAAGGGCAGATGCTGAAATGAGTTGCAAGGCTGCATGTATCTGGAAGCTACTGGTTTTCTTTGCCTGATAGCTCCATGGGAAAGGTGCATGTTGAGTGTTAGAGTGAGATTCAGGGCCAGCTTTATGTGTGGGGTTTCTGCCTGTTACCGGTTACCTAGTAAAATTATGACTTTTGTTGGGTAAGAAATGTGGCCATCCCCATTGATCCAGTGTATCTTTGCTCTGGATAGTATGTGACTTAGCTAGTTTTGGGATTTGGAGACTACCTTGGGGGGCAGAAGTTTTCCCAGGGATAGTTTTTGTTCTTTATTATTATTATTTTTTTAAGTATAAACACTCAAGTTTCTATGCAGATTTCGTTTATGGACTTGCAGGGACTAGTGGAGGCTGGAGTCATGGAAACGGTGCAACTCAGTTCCCACAGTAATATCCCTCCTAGTTCAGTCAGTAGCAGTATTTTCTCAGTTCCATTTACTGAAAGCAAATACCATTGATTTGATTTTTTTTTTTTTTAGCACAGAGGAGGGGAATGCCCTGTATCAAGTGTCAGAGTGGGGATGATTACAATATCATACTTCACTGTGAAGAAAAATGCTTTATTTCGTGTCATTCAGTTTCTTATAAGCAAACCGACATGGCTGAACAGTTTTGAGTCTGTGTAATCTGCTCCTGGTACTCTTCCTCCCGATGTCACCTCTTACTTCTCTGGAACGTGGAACTGCTTGAAATTAAAAATGTCCTGAAGGGGGATCTTCATCTGCCAAGTCAGACCTTCCTTGATCTCTACTGACGGCTGTACTTACCTCTAAACCATCTGCACTAAGTGCCTGGAGGCCAAGGCCCATGGCCCATGCCTCTCTATCCCCTTATCTAGCAAAGTGCCTGATGTACCAGGTGCTTTTTATTTATTTATTTATATTTATTTATTTTTTTGAGGCTCTGTCACCCAGGCTGGAGTGCAGTGGCGCAATCTCGGCTCACTGCAAGCTCCGCCTCTGGGGTTCATGCCTTTCTCCTGCCTCATCCTCCTGAGTAGCTGGGACTACAGGTGCACGCCACCACGCCGGCTAATTTTTAGTAGAGACGGGGTTTCACCATGTTAGTGAAGATGGTCTCGATCTCCTGACCTCGTGATCTGCCCACCTTGGCCTCCCAAAGTGCTGGGATGACAGGTATGAGCCATGGCGCCTGGCCGCCAGGTGTTTTTTAAACTGAACCAAAAGTTTCACTGTCTGTGACCCTTTTCCTGCTCGTCTTCTCATCTCGTTGAGGTTGGGTTTTGAGCCTGTTGACATTTTGCCTATAAAGGCCTTCAAATTCCACTGTCAAGTGACTTTTGCTAGAGAAGTGATCCTGAGGCCTCAGTGGCTACCCATTGCCCAAGGGGGAAAGTCCAGCGTGTGGCCAGGTCCAGCTTGGTCTGGTTCAGCTTTGTTGGGTTTTGTCTCCACTCCTCTCCTTTACAGCCCCATCCATTTGTCCACAAAAGTTCCTAAACATTCTTCCTTCCCCTACTTGTCCACCCTCTGGCTTCTCCATTTGAAACACCTCTTCTTTCATACTGCCCTTTCTTTTATTTTTTTGAGACAGGGGTTGCCCAGGCTGGAGTGCAGTGGTGCGATCTTGGCTCACTGGGGTGCAGTGGCATGATCTTGGCTCATTGCAACCTCTTTCTCTGGGACTCAAACAATCCTCCTATCTCAGCCGCCTGAGTAGCTGGGACTGCGGGCATGTGCCACCACACCCGACTAATTTTTGTATTTTTTGTAGAGATTGGGTTTCACCATGTTGCCCAGGCTGATCTCAAACTCCTGGACTCCAGTGATTCGCCCACCTTGGCCTCCCAAAGTGCTAGGATTACTGGTGTGAGCCACCGCGCCCAGCCTCTACCACCCCTTCTTTACTGTCACTCTCCTTACAGCTGCTCAAAAATAATCTCAGATTACATTTCTTCTATGAGGCCTTTCCTGACACTGATCCAAACAATCTGAACCTTTTTTGTGTCATTTTGCACATAAAATACCCTATATTTTTTGTTATTTATATGTACATCTTTATCCTCTCGAGCATCTTCAGAATACAGTTAATAGTGAAGCTTTCTGAATCCCCAACCATGTCTGATGCAGTGGTAGGGATATACAGTAGATGTTCAGTAAATAAGTATTGCTGATGCGCACCAAACGAATGGCTCTCCCAGGAGAAGCACCTCCATCATTCCTTCCTCTGAGCCATGTTTCACATTTTCTTGGGTGGCAGGTCCCTCTGTGGATTTCTTGCAGGTCCCTCGCTGGGAATGAATGGGAAAGTATACATGTTATTCCTGAAAGCTTAGGGTCTGTGGCCCTTCTTGTGCATCTCTGGTTGAAAGAACCCACAGTGCTGGCTTTCACAGCAGAGCAGTCTAGGAGATTTTGTGCTCTGGTTCCAGGGCTCAGAGTAGCAAGAGTGGTGGGACCTGTCTGAGAAGCAGTGCTGGGCTGTGGATGCTTGCCTGTGGGACCAGATGCCTTACAGTGGCCAGGAATGCTGTGGGACAGTCTACTTTGATTGCTTTCTTTCCTCCATGGCTGAGATCTGAGTGTAGTGTTAACTGGTCTTAAAATTCAAGTCCGTTGTATCTGCATGGTCGCGTAGTTCAGCATCTCATGGCTTTTGCACTTAGTGGTGTGAACCATAATACCTGAAACACAATTTCATAACCTGGCTCCTTGGGCTTAGTCTATACGGTGGAGGTTAGGTCTGTATAATATCAAGACTGCGCCTTTGCTTGGTTGTCATCCTGTTGGAATTGAACTTTCTTATTTCTGTAGGCCTAGGTTCTGTCTATTCTTCTCAGACAGCTCATAGGCTGCTTCTTCCCTTCAGCCTTCTCTGATCCTTGTCCACTCCCTGCCTGCCTACATCTGAGTACTTGCTTTCCCTCTGGACACCCCTGTGCCCAGTCCAACTCTCCTATACAGACACCAGCCCCATTCCCCCAGTTTATAATTGTTATGGGAAGTGGCATGAAGTGTGATGGTCTGCTCATGGGCTGTGGGGTCTGACAGCCTGACTTTTTGGCTGATTAGTTGAGTGACTTTGAATGAAACTAGAATATGAGTTCCTAGAGGCTGAGACTGCAGTCTGATTCGGGTGTATAGTCTTGTGAACTTAATCCTGTGCCTGGCACACAGGAAGCACATCAGGAAATGCACGTCAAATGAGTGAATAAATAAATGAATGACCATGCAAGGGCTCCATGGTATATTCTTGTAGATCATTAGTTAATTATCAACAATTGGCTAATGATTAATGTTTGCCTGAGAGGCTGACTTTTTGTCCATTAGTAATGACATCCCAGGAAACACCTGGCAGAGTTCGTCTTTAACTTCAGGATTATATCTTTCTTTCTTGGCAAATTTAACTCTTTATTAAAGAAAGAAGAAAGACAAGTACTTGATACTTTTTAAATCTGTAAGTTATAAACCTGGCTTCTGTGTTCAATGTTGTACATCAGCCACATTGCAGATGATTCTATTTGGATGGGTGTGTGACTATCACCTTTCACATAAAAATTGATTGAGCCAGTCGTAGTGGTGTCTGCCTGTAGTCCCAGCTATGTGGGAGGCTGAGGCAGTAGTCTTGGTTAAGCCCAGGAGTTTGAGACTGTAGGGGACTATGACTGAGCCACCGCACTCTAGCCTGGGTGACAGAGCAAGACTCCATCTCAGAAAAAAAAAAAAAAAAATAACAATAATAATGATAGAAGGAGAGGCAGCCTCAAAATGACCAGAGTAGTTGGACTTGTGTAGTAAAACTTTACCCAAAGCTGGTTTCCTAATGATACAATGTGAAACAGTCTATGTGCTATACAAATAATTATATCTCTTTTGTTAGGCCTTACATCATTTTGACAAAGGCATTACTTGATTATTTACGGCTTTTCCAAAATAAAATACAACTCTTAATTGAGATTTGTGACTGGGTAAGGTAGCTCACACCTGTAATCCCAGCACTTTGGGAGGCTTAGCATAGAGGATTGCTGGAGGCCAGGAGTTCAAGACCAGACTGGGCAACATAGTGAGATTCCGTGTCTTCCCCCCGCAAAAAAAAAAAAAAATTAGCTGGGTGTGGTGGCATGTATATGTGGTCCCAGCTACTCAGGAAGCTGAAGTGGGGGGATTGCTTGTGCCTGGGAGGTCAAGATTGCACTAAGCTGTGATTGTGTTACTGTACTCTAGCCTGGGTGACAGAGTGAGACTGTGTCTCAAAAATAAAGAAAAAAAGAAGAATTTAGATTTTTTACTGTTAAAATTCCTTAAGAATAATTCCAGTGGGGGTCCTTGCTCATTTGGTTTGTTTTTTACAATGTGAATATCATTATTTTATAGTCATACCTTATACAATGAACCTCCCCATCTAGACCCTTCACTAGTGAGACTACCTTAGGTTGAGGATATTTGGGTATATTAGAGTATTAGCCAGAACTCTGGGTTACAGATTGGGGGAATACAACTCACTCAAACTAGCTTAACTGAAAAAACAGTGTGTATGTATGTGCAATTTATAAACTCAGTTAACCCAAGAGTCCACTGGGTAGAAATGCCATCAGACACAGCTGGAAAGGGATCTGAAAAGATGTCACCAGGATTCTGTCCCTGCCCTGCACCCTTGGGTTTCTGAGCCAGAGTCTGACTGACCTCTAGTAGGTCCGCCTTACATGTTGCCTATGTGTACATCTTCCTCAGCTCATTTTGAGGAGGGCATGTGGGGACATGCATTTCTTTCTTAATCTCAGCTTAAGTTCAGT
>NW_012115821.1:18902346-18933051 GCF_000951035.1 Colobus angolensis palliatus | reverse complement strand
TCTTTCTTTCTTTCTTTCTTTCTTTCTTTCTTTCTTTCTTATTTACTTTAAGTTCTGGGATACATGTACAGGACGTACAGGTTTGTTGCATAGGTAAATGCGTGCCACGGTAGTTTGCTGCACCTGTCAACCCATCACCTAGGTATTAAGCCCTGCATGCATTAGCTATTTATCCTGATGCTCTCCCTTCCGCATTTCTTTTTTTGTTTTTAGCATTTATTTTAGGTTTGGGGGTACATGTGAAGGTTTGTTACATGGGTAAACACATGTCACACAGGTTTGTCGTACATGTTATTTCATCACCCAGGTATTAAGCCCAGTACCCAATAGTTATCTTTTCTGTTCCTCTCCCTCCTCCCACCTCCCCCCTCCCACTCAAGTAGACCCAGTGTCTGCTGTTTCCCTCTGTGTGTTCGTAAGTTCTTATCATTTAGCTCCCGCTTACAAGTGAGAGCAATGCATTTCTTTCTTAATCTCAGCTTAAGTTCAGTATTTTAACAATGATTGCATCAGAAACAGAGACCTCTATAGCAGATTGGTGGGTAGTCTTCTTTTTTTAACCTTCCTTATCGGTGTTTGTTTACTTTTTAACTGTCTGACAAATGTGAAAAGTACCCGATATATGGGGACAGCATGCCCAGCAGTAGAGACACTTGGGTCTTGTTAAATACCAGTGGTGGTGGGGACACTCCCCAACAGACCCCAACAGCTTCTCACCAAGAAAGTTCCTAAAGGAATGGAAGAGGTTCTAGAATTCTGGAGGTGGGGTGTACGGGGAGGGACCATGTGCACTGTTACTGTTGAGTGGACAGATGTGCAGAAGGGAGGGGTGTCGGCGGGTGTCCCTGCCCCAGTAGGGGTGGAGGGCTGGTTAGCGGTTGATCCAGGAGTAGATGTTAGCGTCCCCACCATGCAGCTATAGGATGTGGTCCCCAAGTCCTGTCTGCTCATGTGATGGAAATAAGGAGAGTGGTGGAAGGGTCTTCCTTTTTTAATTGAAATGAGATTGGTATTCTCCCAACTGGGGTTCCTGTGGGCTGTAAGGGTGTTTGGCTGGGCAGGCAAAGCTGGAAATGGGTGGTATGGAGGAAGAAACAGAACAGCTGAAGATGGGATGAAGGAGGAACTGCCTGAACTCATCAGTCAGCTCCACACCCCCTCCCCCGTGTGTGTGTGTGTGTGTGTGTGTGTGTGTGTGTGTGTGTTTGAGAGAGTGAGAGAGAGCTCATGCTCATGGGTGTGTGAGCTGGGGGAAAGGTGGAGGTGGACATTGTTGACACAGACCTTGCAGGATGAAGCCTTCCTCTGGTGGCTTTAATTAAGCAGGGCCCCAGACACTGCCCTGGCTGGGGAAAATGACTTTGTTCTCCAGAACTTCAAAGCAGTTATGTTTGCTATTTTTTTCCTTCCTCCCTGTTAGGTGAGTGGTAGTTTTATAAGTCACAGGACATCTGTTGAAATTACTGAATGAGTGAACGTGAGGTGAGGCTGGAGGGAATCAGGGGCTGACCCGAGGGAGGGCGGGGACGCAGGTGCAGACTGCTCAGGGAGTGTGGTAGGGGCCTGGCCTTGGCTGGCCCTGGAGGAGCCCAGCCAAGGAAGGCAGGAAGAGGTGGCCTAGGTTAGCTTTGCCTGGGGATTCAAAGGGGCCAGGCGAGAGGCTCATGCTCTTTCTCCTTCCCTTTCCCTGCCGTGCTCATCTTCTGAGGGCTGACTGACTCCTGTTCCTGTCTCCATCGGGGATTCCTGCATAACATAGACTCACAGATACTTTTTTAGAGCTATAAAGGCACATGTTTATAAGGAAGGAAATTGAGGCACCTTTATTCAACAAATATTGATGGAGACCTCCTGTGCAGAACACTGCAGCCCTGTGTTTCTGCCTCCAGCCTGCTGCTGCGGCCCCCCGCGCCTTGTCGTGAAGGAAACCCTACAATGTGAGGTCGGAGAACAGCTAGATTTGTTTTCATATTTTGCATTCTTACTATGAAACATCACTAAAAATTGACACATGAATACAAGTAACACATGAATACATTGTTTCAAATAATTAAAACAATACAGATGGCCGGGTGCGGTGGCTTACGCCTGTAATCCCAGCACTTTGGGAGGTCAAGGTGGACAGATCACCTGAGGTCGGGAGTTTGAGACCAGCCTGGCCAACATGGTGAAACCCCATCTCTACTAAAAATACAAAAATCAGCCAGGCGTGGTGGCACGCGCCTGTAATCCCAGCTACTTGGGAGGCTGAGGCGGGAGAATCGCTTGAACCTGGGAGGCGGAGGTTGCAGTGAGCCAAGATTGCGCCACTGCACTCCAGCCTGGGCAACAAGAGCAAAACTCCATCTGGAAAAAAAAAAACAAAAAAAAAAACACACACAAAAAACAAAACAAAACAAAAATACAGATAAAATAACAAACCCCTTTACCTACCCACCTCCTTCAAATTACAATGATAGTTCTGTGTGACCCTTCCGAATTGTTTTTCATAGAATTGTTTTTCATAGCGTGTATGTATGTGTGTGTATGTGTCACCTGTGCATTTTGAAACATAAATACAGTTTGTGTATTTTAAATTTAACATAAGTGGGAACATGCATTCTATGGCTTCCTTTTTCCCACTCAATAGACCTTGCAGATCTTCCCATATCTGTATGCAGAGATCTAACAACTTCGCAGTTCGTGTAAAATATTCCATGTATGAATGTACCACAGTTTATTTAATTGTTTTCCTTGTGATGAACATTTAGGGTAATTCCAAAATTTTTACTGTTTCAAATCATGCTGCATTGAATATCCTTTTGTGTGCTTCTTTCTGCATGCAAGAAAACATTTCTCTGGGATGACAACTCAGAAGTAAGCTCTCCAGGTTGGAGGGTATGTGTGTTTTTAGTATCCATGCTTATTGCCACATCGTTCTTCACTAAGCCTGTACTCTTTTACCTCACACCACATCTCCCTGCCTCAGCAGTCACTTCACTCTGCAGAGTGACCTCATGTGTTCTGTATCTTAGGCTGTACAAAGGAAGTCTTGGGGGTTGGGTCTGGCCTCTCTCTGGGATATTAGTAGCATCTAGAGCATCCAGTTAGAGCAGAAAGTCCACAAACCTGAGCCCTAGATTTTTGGAATCTGTTTTGCACCAGTGACCGGATAAAAGGCACCAAAACTTATTCTTCTCTCCCTTGCTTTCAGTGCCAGGTGCTTAGATACTGTTGTTTCTTTTGAGTGAAATATTCATTCCAGGTAGCTAATAGGTATATAAGTTCCTAACACAAAAACCGAATCTTTGTTTTGGAATGTTTGCTTGCTACAGTCTGGTTTCATGACAAATACTGCCTTTATGTCCCTGTTAGTTGGGGAAGAAAAATATCCAATCTGGTATGTCTCTGATGTCTCGTGTTCTTATTATCTGTTTTATTTTCACATACAGTAAACTCTCGCTATTATTATGGTGTTTAGGGTTTGTGCCCTTCTTATTTCTGAAATCTCTGAGGTGGTTTAGAAAATGGAATTTGATGAAAAGTGGGGCAATTGGGAATGGAAGCAAAGTCTGCTTGCCAAGGTGCTCGAGGGGAGCTGATTGCTGACACCTGGACGTGGAGTTGGCCTTGAGGTTTCCCAGCAGCAGCGGCAAAAAAGAGCGCATCCTGACACACAGGGCTTTTATCCTTTCGACAAAGGGAAGCAGCCGCACTCATTCACAACAGCACTTTCTAGGAAGCACATCCAAGGAGGAATTTCCAGCGCAGGTCCTTGTGTAAGGTACATCGTTGGGGTACGATGAGCCACGTCTTCGCCGTGCTTTTGTTGGGGTCAGAAATGCCGCACAAGCAGATGGTCAGGTTTTCAAGGGTCAGGACACGACATTAAACTGTGGTGTAATGAAAACGAAAGCACTTCTCATTTCTACAAAAATGCTGCTTTTTGAGTATATGAATTAGTATAGGATGAAAGCTGGGAAGATGAAAAAAGAGTAGTTTAACCTAGCCATTATTTAATCATTCATAAAGTACTTTTTAAAGCATTTATTACGTGTAAAATATAGTCCCATTAGACACATTCCCTCTTTGTGCTAACTTGGTTTAACTCAAATTACAAAGGAATACAGGAATTTATGCAAAGAACATCCTCCCCTGCCCCCATAAGACCATCTTTAAAGATATGTGGTTTTATTATTTTACTCGAATGTAATTTAAATAAATGACCAATATTTTAAAAAAGAAATCCTTGAATATTCTTCAGTAAATAGATAACAACAGGGTATAATGAAACACTGTTTATATTTAAATGACTGCTTTTAAACGGTGTGAAAGCAGCTTAAATGGGTAAAATGCTGCCCTTTTATGTCGGTAATTAGCCCCTTGGTCCTTTTTTCACGATAATGCAAAATTGTACTTCTCTTTGGGCTTACACAAATTCTGAATTATTGAAATATAAATTAATGGTGAATCTCTCTAAAGCTCTTTTCAGAATTTTTATCTGGTGGGAGTGAAATTAAAACATCCAAAATTCTAAATTAGAATGTGGCAAAGTGGAGACAGCCAGCTAGAATTTGGTAAAAGACAGGTGTTTAATAAATCTTTCCCTAGACATCCATGGGTTGGTACTAGTGTGGTGGGGTAGAGAAAGCTTTGGCATGTTTTAGGTTGGCCAAATGAATCAGCTAATTGATGGATGTTATTAAAGCCAAGTGGGACAATAGTAGGTTAGATGGCCTGGTTTTGGTTGACCCTGAATGAGGAAACACAGACACGATGAGGTTGGGATTGGAGAGGACATCAGAAACCTCCATGTGGGTCTGTTCCTTTTTCAGACCCGCCAGCATGACCTGCCCTGGGTTACACAGTGAGAGACGAACCGCATGGGGATGTAGGGCAGAGCATCTGTCTCCCAATCTGTTTTCTTCCCACTCACCTCAGTTACAACTATGACTCCAGGATGAAGTTGGGCATCTCCTATCTGACCAAGGGACAGGGTCTAAGAACAGCAGGGGCAGTGATGACAAAAGATTAGCTCTTTAAAGCAAGCAGGGCATTGAGTCAACTTTTCATTATCTCTTCAATTATTTTATTTGTGTAGTATTAGGTTGGTGCAAAAGTCATCGCGGTTTTTGCCGTGTCTTCCAGAAGATAGTTTCCATCATTTCTCCCTCCCCTGCTTCATTTCATACAATACTTTATTGCTTTCTTCATACATACCAACCTGCAGAAATCATTTGGATATAGATTGCCACATTTATTTTATGGAAATAGCCAGGGCACAGGCCAGCGGATGTAGTAGGGCTGGAGGGAATCAGCAGAGCTGGCTAACAAATGCAGTGGGTCTTTTCTCAGTTCTCTTGTTTTTGTGTGGTTAGCTTGCCCTGTCTTTTTGGCCATAACTGGAGGCACAGTGGTTATTGCCTTTGTTACTAGCTGAGGTTGGCTGACATTGCTGAGCTAGGTGGGCTTTCTATATAGGGTCCTGTGCTGAATAACAATGTTTCAGTTCATCAGCCAAGATCAAAGTGGGTGGTCCCATAAGATTATAATGGAGCTAAAAAATTCTTATTGCCTAGTGACATTGTAGCCATTGTGCCTTTGTAACACTGTAGCACAATTACTTTATTTTAAAAATAAATTTGGTAGCCAGGCGTGGCTCACACCTGTAATCCTAGCACTTTGGGAGGACCATTGCTTGAGCTCAGCAGTTCAAGACCAGCTGGCAAAAACCTCGTCTCTACCAAAAATACAGAAAAATTAGCTGGGCGTGGTGGCACACACCTGTGATCACAGCTACTCAGAAGGCTGAGGTGGGAGAATCGCTTGAGCCTGGGAGATGGAGATTGCAGTAAGCTGAGATTGTGCCACTTCATTCCATCCTAGGTGACTGAGACCCCGTCTCAAAAAATAAAAATAAATAAATTCAATGTAGTCTGAGTGTATGGTATTTATAAAGTGTATGGTAGTATAGAGTAATACCCTAGGCTTTCACATTCTACTCATCACTACTGACTCACTCAGAGCAACTTCCAGTCCTGCAAGCTCCATTCATGGTGAGTGCCCTATACAGGTGTACCATATTTTGGCTTTTATACAGTATTTTTACTGTACCTTTTGTATATTTAGATACAACTAGTGTTATAATTGCCTATCGTATTCAGCACAGTCACAAGCTGTACGGGTTTGTGGCCTAGCAGCAATAGGCAATCCCATATAACCTAGGTATGTAGTAGGCGATACCATCTAGATCTGTGTAAGTACACTCCGTGTTCACACAATGATGAAATTGCCTAACAATGCACGTTTCAGGACGTATCCCTGTTGTTAAGCTATGCATGACTGTAATCTTCTCTAATTCCCATTTAATCTTTACCATAAACCCACGAGGGAGATACTGTTAAAATCCTCATTTTACAGGTGAGGAAACAAGGCTAGAAATGGTTCTATTGCTTGCACGAGGCTGTGCTCCTGGTAATTGGCAGGGCCAGGATTCACACCTGGGCTTCTGACTCAAGCGCCCACGTGCAAGTGCTAGGCCATGAAAAGGAGTCCAGGCTCACAGGCTGATGGTGCCTAAACACCAAGCAGAGGAGGATGTGGCCAAAGGGCGGAGTCAGAGAGGAGACTGCGTCGGGGGAGCTGACAGCAGAACCGCTTAGGTGGAGGTGGGTCTCTCTGGCCAGGCTTCACATTCATGCTTTTGATTAGTGATTGGAAACAAGGTCTGGGGACTGGCATAGAAACTTTCCAGGTTAGGGTTCAGTCCCAGCTTTGCCTTTCACTGGCTCTGTGACTAGGTCAAGCCCTTTCTGCGTCTGCTCTTTTTCTGTGGAAGAGGAAATAAAATAGCTAAAGGTGTCATCACAGGCTGTGGCTCCTAGAAAGCACTGTGCTGTGAGCCAGAGGTTTAACACGGGCTTCAACCTCACAGCCGTCCTGTGAGGTAGGTGTCGTTAGCCTTAGCTGTAGGTGAAGAAACTGAGGCTTGGGAAGCCCAGCCAGCTTGCTCTGGGGCACCTGGTGAAGGGCTGACTGGATGGAGGATTGGACAGTGATAGGTCCCTCCCGCTGTGCTAGAAGAGCTTCCTGGACAGTTTGCTTGGATTGGAGTTTAATTTCCAAAGCCATTTTTTAGGTGTTTTTACCAGACTAAGCTAGTCCATCTGTCCCACCGAACAGCCTAAGACTGTAGTGGTCATGGAGGGTTTTGGGGTGGATCTGGTGAAGAAATGAACTGAGAATGAGCCTGCTGGCCATATGAGGGCCTAGAGCTGGACCATACCCCATCATCATTTAGAAAATAAAGGGTGGTTAATTTCCCTTGGAACACCAAGAACAGAGAGGGGGCTAGTTGAATGGTCAGGATCTGATTCTTCTGCAGCTAGAAGACTGAAGCCTGTCTCTTCATGGTGATCAGGGTAAAAAAGTTCAAAGCTTAGCACACTGCCCACAAGGCTTGGTGGTTTCTTTACGTGTGACTTTCTCAGCTGACTTGAAATCCACCAGCTGTCTCTTGTTTTCTGCTTGGCCCAGGTGGGAGCCCCTGATAGTCTCTTGACTTAAATGTTGCTGAGAAGAGGAAATAAAGCAGGAGCTAAGGAGCATAACGATGTCAGGGGGATTCCGGCCTGATAGGCATGCAGTTCCTAGATTTGGAGTCATAACAATCACTAACACCTGCGTGGTCAGGGTCGGCCTATATGGCACTTCATCGTACGGTCTGATTTTTATCCTCACAGCGACCTCGTGAACATTGCTGATATTTTACACACCTGGCAGCCAAGGTGTGGGGCCGTCAAATGACTTGCCCAAGAGCAAACAGCAAGTAAGCCGCAGAATTAAGATGTGGCCCTCTCCTGCCCTTTCTGCCACACTGTGTTCCTCATGCCATGGAGTCCTCCCTGCAGGTCACTCGGGTAAGAGACCAAGCCTCATAGATAGGAGCTGGCTTGCCAGAGCTAGGGCTCATCAGTACTGGGGTGATGGGCTTGCTTCTCTGACATGTGGTCCCTGACCTCTGTTTTCTCACCTGTAAGATAGGGATCATAGCATTAATAGCCATGTTGTTGAGAGGATTAAAGGTGATTTTGCTCTGTGAACAACAGACGCTGGCCTGTTAATTTCCTTGTGCATCAAGTCCCACTTTCTCAGGCGTTTAGGCTCTGCCCTGCTCTGGCTCCCTCTCCAACCTTCCATCTTATCAGGAGAGTGGAGACTCTGGAGGAAGACAGATCTTGCTTTGGGTTCTAGGTTTGGCGCTGACTGACTGGGTTTGGGACTGAACAAATGATCTCACCTCCCTTAGTCTGGCTTCCTCATCTGTAAAACAGAGATGATAATTCTCATCTTACTTTTCATGTGGAATCTTCGTGAGGAGGCAATACAAATAACGTGCGAGGGAGCTCTCGTTTACCAGAAGTAATTAGTTAACAGGTCGAAAATAGTTCCAGAGAGTCTTAACGTCCCAGTGAAGTTTAAGGTTTGGCAGTATCTGAGCACTGGGGGAATCTTTTCCTATACCCCCCTTGAAGTGCTATAGGGTTTTGAGAATCAGTCGCACAGCACACCTGTTAAATCCCTGTGTTCTTCCATGATTACTGCCTTTCTTTGCCTTACGATTTTTTCCCCTTATTGTGGCCTAGTCCATGGAGGTTGGGAAGAGGAGCGTGCCCCTTCCCCTCCCTTTCCTCAGCAAGGGCTAGTTCCTACTCATAGCTCAGGGCTCACCCACAGCATAGCACTGCGTGGAAGCCTGGTGGGGGCACTGGGTGAGTGGTGCTGCGGCAGAAAGGCCTCCTGCTGAGATGCTGAGGTCAGCATTTTCAGCAGCAGGGAGCCCTGTGACTGAAAGCAGAAAGACCAAGTACAGTGTGAGGACTCTGGGATTGGTGTTTGTGGTCACATTGATGGCTTAATGGAATTGTGTTCCCCTCTGTGCAGTGAACTAGTAGGGCCTGTGTCTTGGGGCCTGCACCTTTTGATTGCAGGTACCAGGCCCAGCGTTTTATCTGTGTTGCCTGTCTGGACAACAAGCCATATACGGTAGTTACTAGCATCCCCATTTTGCAGGTGAGGCAGATGAAGCTAGGAGGAGTTAATTAAATTACCCTTTGCTGAGGGAATAAACCCATAAGATGACAAATGAGGTCTGTAGTCACTTTCTTCACTGTTCCAGTGCTGTGCCCAGCACTGAGTGTGAGGGATGTCATGGAGAGAATGCTGAATTTGGAGTCAAGTGGCCTGGCTTTGAGTCCCTGCTCTATAACTTTACTTCTGTGTAACCCTCACTTTCTTCATTGGTCATAAAGCAGGAGGTAAAAATTTAAATGGGATCTGTGTGAAAGCGTTTTATAATGTAGGAAGCTATATACACGTGGGCGGCATCATCCTTATGGCTGTTTAGAGAGGGCCTCGAGGAGAGGACTTGGCCTCATCTTGCCTTCTAATGCCTCACTGCAAGGCCCTGAATCTTAATTCCACTCCATGATGCCAGTGCCACATCTGGGCCCTACACAGAAGTGTCACACCCACCAGCACAGCTATGGTGATTGTGTTTGGGAAGAGGTTGAAGTTGCAGAAAGGGGTTGGTAGAGAGGGATTGAAAGAGCCAATCAGGCCAGAGCTTGACAGGACCCTCCCTCTTTCCCTACCCTCCAGACAGGAGCCACATCACCATTTTCTTTTCTTTCTTTTTTTTTTGAGATGGAGTCTCACTCTGTCGCCCAGGCTGGAGTACAGTGGCAGTATCTCGGCTCACTGCACCCTCCACCTCCTGGGTTCAAGTGATTCTTCTGCCTCAGCCTCCCGAGTAGCTGGGGCTACAGGAGGGTGCCACCACACCCGGCTAATTTTTGTATTTTTAGTAGAGACGGGGTTTCACCATATTGGCCAGGCTGGTCTCAAACTCCTGACCTTGTGATCCACCCACTTCAGCCTCCCAACGTGCTGGGATTACAGGCCTGAGCCACTGTGCCCGGCCATGCATCACGATTTTCAAAGGCCAGGTTCCTGACTCTTCCTTGAGCTCCTTGAGGATTGGTAGAGTTTACTGTGCTTGTGAAATGCAAACTGCAAATGGTTCTTGCCTCATAATGGATAGGCCTGTAACCCAGCCAGCCCTCTAGGCAAGCAAATGATATTTCCTAGTTTTAAGCGTGAGCTAAATATGTGAGTTAATTTCACATCTTCATCCTCTTCCTAAATCTGTCTTTGTTTTGTCTGATGAATAACTGCAGTGATGGATTTGGTCACACCACTAGCTGGGTAGCCACCTGAGGCCGGAGTTCTAATATGTGGGTTTTGACTGCTTTCTGTGCACTGTGGCTTTGCACGTTGGGTGCTGAAGCTGGGGAGCTGGAACCAGCTGGTGTGTTCTCTGTAGAACTGAGGGGACGAGCCCCTGGGATGGAAGCAGCCCTGCCATCTGAACCACAGACTTGCTTGTGTTTGATCTTATGCTGTTTTCTTACTATTTCTCATAAGAATGTGAACTTCTTGTGGGCAGGGACCCCGTGTCCCATTTCTCTTGAATCCTCTACAGCTCCTGGCATGAGGTGTTTGGTAGATAATAGACCATTTAATGAAGCGTCACTCTGTACCAGGCACCCTGAGGTTGCCTTGATTGCTTTGCCTATTTTCTTAATAGGTGTCCAGTGGTCTCTCTTTCCAATGCAGGAACAGAGTGCTGGAGGTAGAGACTGTGATTGCTTAATGAAGATATCAGAACTTGCACAACCCAAACATAGGGCTCCCATCAAAGTAGTAGTTCTAGGGCTGCAACCTCTTCCCCAAGATGTTGCAACACTTGTCTTCAGAGCCAGTTTCTGCTTTTCATTATGCTTTGCCTGTGGCTAAAAATGGGATCCTGTTGCCACTGACCTTACTCCCCAGTCTTTTCTTGAAGAAACTCTTGAGTATTTGTAAGAAAATCAAATCTATCTTCAAAGAACTAAATTTTCTTATCTTTGAGAATCTTGAGTGCAATGTGTCATGGGCTCTGAAGAAGGTCTTACGTTGACATTTTTGAAAACACTCTGAGGAATGGCAATATTATCAGGATTTTATGTCCAGTTTCCCAAGCTTACTACTTTGAAGGAACACATATTTACACAATTCTGATGTGTTTATTAAACAAACAGCCTTACCACTTTGCATCCACACTTCTCTAAGTCTGCTGTCTTGTCTGGCCTTTCTCCTTGTGCCAAGAATTCCTTCACCTTTTCTCTTTAGCCTTTGGCCCCAGGGAAATGGGAAAGTGAGATGTTTTGCTCCCGGCCAATGCCTGATTTTTAAATGCCTTCCTCATTCCCAGGCGAGGTACATTTTCCTGTTACCTCAGAGTAAAGGGACTCAGTTCTAGGGTTCTGCATTGTGATGCTACATGCCTGACGCTTGCTAGGGTTTGAGGGTCCTTGGGAACTGATATAATAGTAGCATTCACAGCTGTTGTTCAGGTTATTTACAGAAGTAGACAGAATTACTTCACTTGCCAGCAGGGCGTCTTGAGCTTGACTCAGAAGAATACGTAAGTTACTGCTTTTTTTTTTCTTGCCTGTTTAAAAAATGCATTTTTGATACCAGGAAAGTTAGACAATTTAATCTTATCTGTAGCAGAGGGAGCTTCATCCTTGCTGTGTGAAGCTGTGCGAGACGACAAAAGCTTGTAGAAAGAGGCCTCTTGCTTATAATTGAAGCATCTTTGACCTGAGTCAATGTTCTGCAGCCAGGATCGGATAATCAACACTGGTCACTGGCACCTGGCATTGGGACCGGGCAAAAAATAACAGAATTAATTGGTTTCCAGTAAGTAGTAGTATCATGGCATGTTCATACCTTTTAAAAGAAGCCTTGTTGAGATCGAGATATAATTCACACACCCTATACTTAATTTAAATCATACAATTCAGTGTTTTTTACTATATTCACCATTAAGCAACCATCATCAAAATCAACTTTAGAACATTTTCATCACCCAAAGAAACCCCATACCTATTAGCTGTCACCCCATTTTCCATTCTATTCCCCCTCCCTAGCCTCAGCCCTAGGCAACTGCTAATCTGCTTTCTTCTGTCTGTGGATTTACCTATTCTGAGTATTTCATATAAATGGGTTCATACAATGTGTGGCCTTTTAGCCTGGCTTAGCATAATGTTTTCAAGGTTGATCCATATTGTAGTGTGTGTCACTACTTCATTCCTTTGGTTTTTTTTTTTTTTTTTTTTTTTTTTCGGAGTCTTGCTCTGTCGCCCAGGCTGGAGTGCAGTGGTGCGATCTTTGCTCACTGTAAGCTCCGCCTCCCGGGTTCACGCCATTCTCCCGCCTCAGCCTCCTGAGCAGCTGGGACTACAGATGCCCACCACCACGCCCGGCTAATTTTTTTTATTTTTTATTTTTAGTAGAGATGGGGTTTCACCATGTTGGCCAGGATGGTCTTGATCTCGTGATCCACCTGCCTTGACCTCTCAAAGGGCTGGGATTACAGGCATGAGCCACCGTGCCTGGCCACTTCATTCCTTTTTATGGTAGAATAATCTTCCATTATATGGACATACCACATTTATTTATCTCTTCATCAACTGATGAACGTTTGAGTGGTTTCCCCTTTTTGGCTATTGTGAATAATGTTACTGTGAACGTTCACGTGCGAGTTTTTTGTGAACTTAAGTTTTCAGTTCTTTTGGCTATCTTCCTGGAAGTGGAATTGCTAGGTCATATGGTAACTTTCACATTTTGAGGTACTGCCAAGCTGTTTGCCAAAGCAGCTGCACCATTTTACATTACCACCAGCAACACATGGAGGTTCCGATTTCTGTACGTCTTTGCTAACACTTGTTATTGTCTATCTTTCTAATCATAGCCATCATAGTGCATATGAAGTGGTATCTCATTGTAGTTTTGATTTGCATTTCCCTGATGACTAATGATAGTGAGCATCTTTTCATGTGCTGATTAGCCGTTTGCATAGCTTCTTTGGAGGAGGATATATTCAAATCCTTTGCTCCTTTTTAAATTGAATTTTTGAAATTTTTGGTTTGTGGCAGGGCATGGTGGCTCATACTTGTAATCCCAGCACTTTGGGAGGCCAAGGCGGGTCGATCACCTGAGGCCAGGAGTTTGAGACCAGCCTGGCCAGTGTGATGAAACCCATCTCTACTAAAAATACCAAAAATAGCCAGACGTGGTGGCAGGTGCCTACAGTCCCCGCGACTTGGGAGGCTGAGGTTGGAGAATCGCTTGAACCCGGGAGGCAGAGGTTGCAGTGAGCCTAGATCACGCCACTGCACTCCAGCCTGGGCAACAGAGTGAGACTCAATCTCACTCTGGGCAACAGAGTGAGACTCAATCTCAAAAAAAAAAGTATGATTTATAAGGCTTATTTATATATTCTGTATACCAGTTCCTTTTTGGGTGTATGATTTGCAGACATCTTCCTGCCTGCCTTCCTGCCTTCCTGCCTTCCTGCCTTGCCGCCTTGCCTTGCCTCCCTCCCCCCTCTCTCTTTTTTTCTCTTTTCTTCCTTTCCTGTCCTTTCATTTTTTTCCTCTCTCTCTTTCTCTGTTTCTTTCTTTCTTTTCTTTCTTCAGGCTTTTGCCCTGCTTGCCAGACAGGAGTGCAGTAGTATGATCATAGCTCACTGCAACTTTGAACTCCTGGGCTCAAGCAATCCTCCTGCCTCAGCTTCCTGAGTAGCTAGGATTACAGGTATGTGCCACCCAACCTGTGCTAATTTTTAAAAATTTTTGTAGAGATGGGGGTCCTGCTATGTTGCCCAAACTGGTTTTGAAATCCTGGCCTCAAGCAATTCCCTGCCTCAGTTTCCTAAAGCATTGACATTCCAGGCATGAGCTACTCACTGCTGGCCTCTTCGATTTCTTGATGGTATCCTTCAAGCACAAAAATTTTTACTTTTGATGATGTGTAATATACATTGTTAGAAGGCCAAAGCTGAATTGAGTCTTCAAGGTTGCCTGTTCCAACTCCCTTGTCTGAGTGATGGGAGGCACTGTGGTCAGAGAGGAGGGGCTTTGCTGAGGGTCACAGACCCAAAAAACCAGGACTGGAGCGTAAGTCTCTGGACTTTCAACTTGGGACATCCTCAGTTTCCACCCCACTGTCTCTGAGGGTCGGAAGGTTTGGGTATATATATAGGGAAAGATAATTGGTAGGCTCTGAAGCACACAGACGTCACACAGACGTCTCATTTCCCTTGAAGCACACAGACGTCACACTCTGCTCTGCTTATGAGATCTGTGGCACCTTCCCTTAGTTCATTTGTTTTTCAATAAGGAAGAGTAGTGTTAGAAATTTGGTCCTTTCTTCCAAAAGGTACACTATATAGCCTGGGGCCACACTGTCCAAAATGGTAGTCACTGGCCACATATCATTATAAGAACTTGAACTAATTAAAATTAAATGAAATTTAAGATTGTTTCTCAGTCATAAAGCTACATTTTGGCTAAGCATTGTGACTTATGCCCATCATTCCAGCATTTTGAGAGGCTGAGGCAGGGTTGCTTGAGGCCATGAGTTGGAGAACATCCTGGGAAACATAGTGAGACCCCATCTCGACCCAAAAAAAAAAAAAAAAGAAAAAGAAAAACAATTAGCCAGGCATGGTGGTGTTTGCTTGTAGTCCTAGCTAGCTACCCAGGAGGCTGAGGTGGGAGGATCACTTGAGCCCTGGAATTCAAAGTTGCAGTGCTTTGTGATCATGCCACTGCACTCTTGCCTGAGTGACAGAGTGAGATGCTGGAAAAAAAAAAAAAGCCACATTTCCATTGTTCCTTATTTATATATGGCCACCATATTAGAAGACATACGGGTTGTTTCCATGATTGCAGCCAGTCCTGTTGGGCAGCACTGGCTGTACCCACTGGCATTCTGTCCACTTCTGACCCAGTGGTGCCCTGGGCACACAGCTGTGATCTGTCTTCTGTGGGTCCTTCATCTACCAGCTGCTCAGGCTTATTATTTGTGTAGTTGCCTCTGGGCTTCCTAGCAAGCCCCCTACCCAGACTAGATGGTCTGTGGGCCCTGCCGGCGGAGACACTTCTTCTGCATAGTTTTTGGATGTGGTTGCCAGTATAAACGCCAGTGCCTTTCCTCACCTCAGCCAATAGGTGTGACTTGCAGAAATAGAGCTGAAAAATGCTTGCAAGAAGTGTGTTCTTACTTGGAGAGGTTACCTTCTAAAAGTGAATGCTGAATGAGTGGATGAACTGATCTGCACTTTGGACTAGGGGAAGATGTTGAAGAACTTTTTACCAAAAATTTTATTGATATGTAATAATTGTACATATTTATGGGGTACATGTGCTATTTTGATACATGCCTATGAGGTGTAATGATCATACTGGGTAATTAGGGTATCCACCACCTCAAACACTATTTCTTTGTGTTGGGAACATTTCAAATCATCTATTTTGAAATATACAATAAATTATTAACTATTAATCACCCTACTGTGCTATCAAACACTAGCACTTATTTCTTCTATCTAACTGTATGTTTGTACCCATTAACCAACCTCTCTTCATCCCCCTCCACCCCCTCGTCTCAGCCTCTGGTAACTATTATTCTACTCTCTATCTCCATGAGATCAGCTTTTTTAGTTCCCACATAAGAGTGAGAACATGCGATATTTGTCTTTCTGTGCCTGGCTTATTTCACTTACCGTGATGGAAGTTGGAGTACTCTCGAGTTTAGTTCTTTTGGCTGCATTGGTTGGTGGCCTTTTGGGTGGGTACTTCCTTTTAGAGGCAGTCAGTTCCAAGAATTTGCAAGATGCTGAGTGAAGTGGGGCAAGAGGCAGGAGCTAGAACACTGGGTGTTCTGAGACAGTGACATGAAGGAGACGGGTGTAGTCCTGCTGGGTGCCCTGTGTGGAGGTTCCCTTTACTGCAGGTTCCTGTAACCCTGAGGGTCATCTGAACCATCGATCCAAGGTCAATGGGCTGTGGAAAAAATCTCAAAGGCTTTCTATGTAAAAGGATGTTTTACCACATCTTAGTGAAGGGAGACACTGTGATTCAGACCAAGCTAGGATATTATAGACCAGAAATGAGTCTGGGGACTATCTCAGGCAGGAGAAAGGATTGACCCAGAATCGTAGCAAATTCCCGGTGGCACAACTGAGACTGGCATCCAGGGCCTCTGGCTCTTTGCCATAGGCACATTCCAAGTGCGTGTTGTATGTCTTCATTTACGCAAGGACAGGTACTTCATACACACAAGCAAGCAAAGCAACTTCTTGGAGACATTGCCCAGGCTTCGATTTTAATTTATTTAACCCACAGTAGGCACTCAGTCCTGCCTTCAGGCCGCCCTCTGCCACTCTCATAATTAGAAGGTATTAAGAAACCTTTCAATTACGGCAAGATCACCGGGGTTCTCATTTCTTTTTCTTATCTCCAGCCTATCTCTGTAATCTGTATTTTGCAGGGAGGACTGTCCTTGACTTTAAAGAAAGCATTCAGAAACAAAGAGACTTGTTATTTTTGAGGTCAGCCTCCTCTACCAGACTCTGAGTGCCTTGAGGGCAAGGACAGTGTTGTCTCTTATCACTACTCAGGGACTGGTGCAGAGTGTTCATTTGGTGAATATCTGTAAAATTCTCATTTTTAGGAGAACTCCCTTTTGCTGGGTTTCTCAGGTATGAGGTCCCTTTTCCTTATGGTCCTGAAACTTTATCAATTCCAATTTAGAAATAGTGACCTAAAGAAATGGAATAATTCTTCTGTCCATGGCAGAGGGGAGGTGGGGGGAAGGTGCCCATTTTGTCTTTGAACTTGATAAGAGCGGAGAACAGTCAGGTTTGTGCTGAGAATGTAAGGGTTACTTTTTCCTGAATTGGGCAGTGGGTGGATGGAGCCCAACAGGACATCCTGGGAAGGATTCCCAGAGCAGGGAGAGGGCAAGCACAGAATTGTGGAAGGAATTCTGTGCCATAAACACAGAATATCTTATTTAATAGTGGAACTTTTTTGTTCTCTTCTTTAGAGGTGGAAAACAGTTCTTTTCAAAGACAAGCTTAATGACTACTGTGCCAACACACAAAACTACAAGATACATTTAAGCATCGGTTTAGCGCCAGAAATGCAGTTTACAAAAGGTTTGCATGAAAATCTTAAAAACAGATTGAAAATGTCCTAGGCTCA
This sequence comes from Colobus angolensis palliatus, assembly GCF_000951035.1. Taxonomy (NCBI): domain Eukaryota; kingdom Metazoa; phylum Chordata; class Mammalia; order Primates; family Cercopithecidae; genus Colobus; species Colobus angolensis. Next base: position 18,915,913 of record NW_012115821.1, on the reverse strand, counting down.
GCTGCTGCACTTTTAAGTTAGTAGAACAGGGCTCTAGGGATGAGAGGATGGAGCAGGGATGTGACATAGGTCAGGGTACATGTGCACCTGGCCTTTGAAGCCTCTTTTGGGGTTCATTTTAATTAATTTCTTGTTCAGCTTTTACCATGGCCTAAGTTTCTTTGGTTAGAGCAGAGTAAGTTTTCAGGCTGAATTTCTTGGATCATTGCCTTTGTTTTCTTTTTCAAATAGCCTGTGGATGTCTGGCCTTTTCAGCCAAGGAAAGAAAATGGAAATGGTTTTAAACACTCACTTGAGCCATGAATTTCAACCATGTATTAATTTGCTTATTTTTGGATTTTCAAATCTTCTGAGAAGCAATGAAACGACACAGGGGCAGGCTGCTAGGTCCTTTGGAGGCTCTGCAGTGGCCTTGAGCAGTAGGGAGAGGTTCGGGAGAGTGGAACTGTGCCCTCCCACTCATGCTGCCCACACAGCAGGCTCCTCCCTCGCTCCCTCCTTCATGTATCTTCATGTATGTGTGTTTGAGGTTCTGTTTAGCATTTTATTTGGGGAAAAAGTTTCTGAAAACTTTTGTAGGCAATAGAGGAGAGATTGGTGTATGTCTTATCCTTACTTGAGTTGGCAAGGACTCTGGGCTGAATATTTAGGGCTTGGCTCTTGTTCCCTCTACCTAGGTAGATTATGTAGTGAGGTCTCACTTGCCTTTAACTCATAGTTATTGCTTAGCTCTTAGGAGCAGCAGAAGTAAAAATCCTGGTGTCGTGAATGAGCACAATCCCTGTAATAAGTGATTTCTGTGTATTATTGATAGCTTGAAAAATACTAAGTGTTACCTCCATTTTTTTAATATGGAATAAAGGGCTAGTTCAGGACAGGAACTCATTCCTGTTGTCTTCCAGAGCTATTTTACTAAGGAGGAGAAGACCCAGCGGTGAAGAGTAGGTAGTAGCATGTCAAACCTGGTAGCTTTGCAGTAGGGGAGGTGGGCAGTACAGTGCCCACCTCTAGAACTAATGATTCCGTGACCAGTATGGGGCTTTGCAGGTTTTTGTTATTTTCTGCTTTGGGTGTAGGTTTTGCTTTGCAAAGTCTGAAGGTGACCTATTTAATTTCCATATATTTGGAGCTCTCAGGATGTGCCAAGGATCAGCCCGATTCTCTGAACGTTAACTGAGGGAGTCGGGAGTCCTTCCTGACCTCAAGAAGCTCACAGTTCAGCTGGAGATAAATGGCCTTGAGCTTGTGTTTTAGGGCTCCTCTGGTCCCAGGTAGTGAGCCCAAACCCAGCACAGACTAGATTAAGCCAAAGAGAAATTTATTGGCTCACATTGCTGGCCAGTCCAGGGATAAACTGGAGTCAGCTCAGGGGCTCAAATGATGTCACCAGGCTCTGGTTTCTCTCTCTCCAGCCTGGCTCCACTTCCTGTGTGTTGATTCCATTCTCAAGAATTCTCAGACACGACCTCCCCTTGTAATTGCAGGATGACTGCCAACAGTTTCTAGGCCTACGCCTTTCCACCTTCCAGCAACACACAGTGTGAGAGTCTTTGTCCCAGTCCTTCCAGATAGAGTCTTGTTTCTTCCCATTGTCTCAGATTGGGTCACGCGCACATCCGGAACCAGCTGCAAGGCCAGGGACACGTGCAGCACTGCTGACGTGGGGCCAGGTCTTGTGCGTCACCCCTTGACCTGGGGAGGAGCCAACTCTACCCTAAGTTCCTGGGCTAAGAATGGAAAGAGAGTCAAGTTTTGGTTATTGGAGAAAGATCATGAATATAGGCTTGAACTCTGACCTGACCCATTGTCAGGACAGCCTGAACTTGGAGCTGTATTCCCACTTGATATAGCCTTAAGTCAGAATTTATTCCAGTATGAGTTACAGCATCTTGTTACCATGTGGTTTTAGCTGCACTGTGGGTTTAGACACCAAATCTTGTCTTCCCTGAGAACATCATCCTTCCTAGCGGTGGGGTGGAAAACTTATTTCAGGTAAGCATTGGGACCTTGACCCTGACCTTCGTGGTGATTACTATTTGAGGTTTTTCAAGCACATAGTGAGTAAGGATAGCTGGTGCAATGGCATGCCCTCCAGTTGGCTACGTTATCCAGATAAACATGTCTTAATCTTTCTGAGGTTTTGTGTAGAAGAGTGGAGAATTGTACCAACTTTTCTCCCCCCAGTTGTACATCTTGAGTTTGTCACTGAGCCTGGATTCCTCATCTGTAAAATAGTAACCCCTCAGAGTTGCTATGAGAAGTAAATGAAGTGATTTGAGTAAGGCATGGCACCTGGAACATAGCACACCGTGCATAAGAAGCAGCTATTGTCATTATCTCCTAATTTGTCAGATGAGCAGGGCGTATTGCCAGATAAGCTCTTTAAAGTTTTAATGTTCGCATTCTATAAATCTAGGAAAATCTTTCCTCCACTGCCCACCCACATTTAGATTTTGAGAACTGCATCTTCATTGAGGGTAACACGTTAGAAAGCTCTCAAACGTTATAGCCCTCACAGAACATATAGTGCTTCATAATTCACCGAGTACTTTCGTTTCTATTCTCTCATTCAATCCGAGAACAATCTATGATGAAACAAAGCAGGTATCACAATTCCTGTTTTATAGATCAGGAAACTTAGGACTTAGAGAGATCGAATGACTTACCCAAGGGCATAGTGGCTGGAAAGTTGCAGGGCAAGGCCTATTGCCAGAATCTTCTCAGATATCCCATGTCTGTTGGAGCATTCTGCTACTCCAGTGTGGATTTGCCTTTCTGATGGATTTGACTGGAGAACTACATTGGATATCTCATCAAAATAAGAAGCCTTGAGTTCCTATAGTGAAAAATAAGGTCATCTTTTTCCTTTGTTCATTGGCTTGATTTATTAGGATTGTATTCGCAAACCTTTCCTGCCATTAAAGCAAATGACCTTAGTTTGTGTTGTATGAAATAGCATTAAGTCAAGTTTACAACATTTCAAAGTTATGGTCAGTAGCTTTCCAGTTAGAACCTGAAAAGCTTACCTAGTCGAAGTTTAAGTTGTTAATCCTGGAAAAGGTAAAGACTTCTCAGGGAGGTTGGGCTGCTATGAATGACAGCTAGACCCTCAGTTCTTGGTCTGTTAATACGTGGCCCATTTCTTCCTATCTGCACCCCTCCTTAAAGCTTTGTGCGCTGGTAGTATTTACAGTACTGGATGGTAATTATGGCGTTAATTATTTGAGATAAATGGAGTGTGCCCAGGAGCCAATAGACTATTGTTAGAGCATTATTAGTATTTTTATAGGTCTTTTGGATAGCATTCTATTTCAAGACATTTGAAAATGTAGACCAGATTAGTCAAAAACATTGTACATGATCTGTCCATGAGTATAGACTCTCATTAGAACTTCTGGAATTATTCTAAGATATACCCAGCTAGATAATACTAACTCATACCACTTAAAAGGAAAGACTTGAGTTTGAATTATAGAATGTTGGAGAGAAATCTAGTTTTATTACTTTTAATATTGAAGTCAAATTTTGATTTTTATGGTTAATATTACCTGGGTCCTAAGAAAGGCTGCAAACATATTTTCTTACCTTTTTTTTTTTTTTTTTGTAGAAGCTTTATATGACGTTAGCTTTTACATTTATGTCTGTGGTCCATTTCAAATTAATTTCTTTTCTATGGTATGAGATTGGGGTTAAGAGGTTAATTCCACCCACCTCCCCTGTGGGTATCCAGTTGCTCCAGCAACATATGTTGAAAATGCTTTCCTGTACTCATTGAATTGCTTTGGTACCTTTATTGAAAATCAATGGATCACATAAATTTGGTTCTGTTTCTAGGATCTCTGTTCTGTTCCATTGACACATTTGTCTTTATGCGATTTCTGCACTGTTATTATTACTGGTGCTTTATTTTTAGTCATAACATTGGATTATATAAGTTCTCCAATTTTTGTTCTCCACCCCTCACTACAAGATTGTATTGGCTATTCTAGGTCCTTTGCATTTCTATCTCAATTTTAGAATTAACTTGTCAATTTCTACAAAACAGCCTCCTGGGGGTTTTGATTGAGATGATGTTGAATCTATAGGTCAATTTGGGGAGGAGGATAGCTTAGTAATGAGTTTTCCAATCACTAAGTATGACGTATCTCTTTAGATCTAATTTTTCTCAGCAATGTTATTAGTGTAGAGGTCCTACATGTATTTTATTTTTCCCTAATTTTTATATTATTTTTGATTTTATTGCAAATAGAATTTTAAAAAGAATCTTCTAGTTGTTTATTACTAGTATATGGAAACATGCTTGATTTTTGTATATGTTGCCTTGTACGTGCCACCTTGTCACATTTACTTATTACTTCTAGTAGTTTTTGAAGATTCTTTAGAATTTTCTATGAACACAATTATTTTGTGAATAAAGACAGTTTTATTTCTTCCATTCTAATGCTTATTTATGTGTATATGTATATATTTTTCTTGCCTTATAACATGGGCTAACACCTTCCTTACAGTATAGAATAGAAATGGTAAGAGTGTAGACATCCTTGCCTTCTTCTTGAACTCAGAAAGTGTTTATTCTTTCATCATTGAGTACAGTGTTAATTGGAGGTTCTGCATAGGTGTCCTTTATTGATTGAGGAGGTTTCCTTCTGTTTCTGTTTTCCTGAGAGTTTTTGTTATGAAAGGGTGTTGAATTTTGTCAAATGTCTTTTCTGTATGTATTGAGATAATCATGGTTTTTCTCCTTTATTTTATTGTGGTAAATTCCATTGAATTTTGAATGTTAAACCAATTTTGCATTCCCAGGACCTCACTTGGTCCTGATATATTATCCTTTTTATATATTGAGGGATTTGATTTTCTAGTATTTCGGTGTAGGCTTTTTACATGTATGTTCTTGAGGGATATCAGATCTGTATATTTTCTTTGTAATGTCTCTGTCTGGTTTTGGTGTCTGGGTTGTGCTGGACTCATAATGTGAGAAATAGTGTGGTATTAGTTGCTCTGTCATGACCAGCAGCAGAAGTCTAGTTTTCTTTAAGTGTGTAGAGTGATGACTGTTAGGTAAAGAGTTAGAATTATTTTAATGATCAGCCAAGAGTCTCTGCTTAGTAACATGAGGTATCTATGAAATGGCATAACTGTTGTGTATGAAGCAGTGCATCAGAGAGGCTGGGAAATACTTTAAGTGGATTGAGCAACTCATACCATTCCTTATGCTAAAATTGCACTTGTATTTTATTAGCAAAATTTCTTTTATCACTGAGGGAATGAATTATCTATCTGATTGCCACTCATAATTTATGGAGTTATCAGTTAATAAGGTTTTATTATATGTTAATATGAGACTCATTTTTTTCCTTTCTCCCCTCTTTGGGTTGTATTTCTTCCAAATAAGAGCTTAAATTCATGAGTCGGCTAGTACTGACCGGCATCTGTTGAGTTATTTTGCATAAATTTGGCTACCTGGCCTCAGATAAGAATGTTTTTTAAATCATACAATGGCATTGTTGGTTGCTGATACTGCTGTGGTTTGCTTTTGCCATACTTCTTTTAAAAGAAGGGTTATAAATTCAGTGTAACTCAGAGCAGAGGTAAAGTATAGAATGGAATTAGAAGAAAATGAAGCATCAATTTTGGTAAAGTAGAAATTGTTTATTAAATAAGCAGTGGGTGACGGGGAATTGGGAGTAACCATCCTGGTTCCCATAGTGATGGTGCATCCAGGAAAAATACAGGGAAAAAGGGAATCATGAAAGAGTTTTGGGTGTGTGTTGTCATGCTTTAGGAAACTTGCCAATTTCTACACCTCTGTCTTCAGATTGTCGTGTTTAGACACACATCCCACACAAAGTGCTCAGCAGTACTTCTTGTGCTCGTCTTTATCCTCTGGAATCTAGAGGATGGCACCTCTGGGGGAGTTACTGTCTCACATGATTTAGAAAGACCTCCACTATTTTCTTTCCAAGAGTCCAAGGAAGGTGGGTGAGTTGTGGGCCGAGCCTGGCACCTATAAGCAGGGACCTATACCACTGCTTGAAGCATCTGGTGACCTCTGCACAGGCTTCCCCTCCCTACTGTTGTCACCACTTCCATGGGTGGTGGGTGGCATGGCACGGTGCCCACTGGGTGGTGTGCATGTTCTCCAGTGCCACCCGCCCTGCCTCAGTGCTGCCTCCTGTAAGAGTATCATTTGTTTCTCTGGAGTATCCTTATCAAAAAGGTCTTGGGGACCATTTGCCTAAAATGTTCCCCAGCATGAAATGTCCCCCACACTCGCTCTGTATCCATGCACATCCTCCTTTTTTTTTTTTTTGAGACAAGGTCTTGCTCTGTTGCCCAGGCTGGAGTGGAGTGCAGTGGCACAATCACTGCTCACTGCAGCCTTGACTCCTGGGCTCAAGCAATCCTCCTACCCCAACCTCCTGAGTAGCTGGGACTATGAGAGTCCCACCATGCCCAGCTAATTTTTAAAGTTTTTTTGTAGAAGTGGCGGTCTCAGTATGTTGCTTAGGCTGGTCTTGAACTCCTGGCCTCGAGCAGTCCTCCTGCCTCGGCCTCCCACTGGGAGTATAGGCATTAGCTACTGTGTCCAGCCTCCTCCTCATTTTTGTAGACATATCAGGTCTGGCCTCCTTCAGGAAGCCTTCCCTAACTAACTACTCAAGCTCCCTGTGTTTCTTTCCTTTAGGTTCTATTTTTTGCATGTGTATGGTTTAATATACCCTTAAGAATAATGTGTTTGGAATCATAATTGAGAAGACAAGGTTCACGTTGTCAGATATAGTCTAACTCTGATTTTTAGAAAAGTGATAGAGAATAGAGACTTAAAAAAACCACGACATTCTCATGTAGGTTTTGGGTATTTGGAGATAGGAGTAAAAACATGTCTTTAAACCACACAATGGGAAGTGAAGTGTTTGCAACAGCCAGAACATTTACATTATAAAGTGTCAGAGCAGATAATTTAGGCTAAAAGAAACAAAGTTAAATGATTTGGGGGCTTGATTTCTCTGGCTTGACCTCCCTGGATTATTGGCTGTTTCCTTCACTTCCAGACTGTCTGGTAAGATTTTTCTACAGAGGTACCTTCTTATTAATGAATTCTTCCCATCACACCCACTCTGTTTGAATTTCTGAATTACCTTCTTCTTTTGGTTTCTGTATCTCAGCTTTCTTCTTATTGAGGCTTCTCTGACATTTTCTTTGAGGGTATTGCTATCAGAGTCAGACATGCCCAGAACAAGATTCCAGGCTGTGTAATCTTGAGCAAATCAATGTTGTTGGTCTACTTTTTTTTCTTAAAAGAACAGGAAGCTTGCCTTGCAGGGTGGTTAGAATTTGAGACAATGTGTGTTGCATGCCCGGCAGGTGGCAGGTAGCTAATAAAAGGTGTGCACTTGCTCTACACCAGGAGTCCCCTCGGTCTTTGGTCTTTGCATATCATAGATGCTCAGTAAGTGTTACCCCAAAGGATTACTGACATTACAAGTAGGGTAATGTTTATAGCCAAGGGGAGGTGAGTGTCATCAGGCCCAGGTTTTTATGCCTATCTCTGCTGAATTGTCGCAAAGTTATATTTCATCCTATTTACCAAGTTGTATTTACAGAAGACTAGTCCTGTTATAACAAAGCCCATTGAAACAACACCCAGGAAGTAGACTACAAGAAGTCAGTGGCTATCTTACTCTGTGTCCTGCACGGGGATCTGGAAGTGAATAAGGGAAAGAGAAAATGTGGAGTGCAGAGGATGCTGCCTGGAGGTGAGACTTTAACCACATGATCATTCTCAGTTATGGAGCAACGGCTCTGTTCCAGGCGTTGTCTCCAGTAGTCACAATGACACCACGGAGCTGATATTTTTTTCTATCTCACTGAGGAGTAAATAGAGGCCCCAAGAGGTTGCATCTGGAGGTACATGAGCAAAATTTGGAGAGAAGTACTAAGTGGGCACTTTACAACAGGGGAAGAGAATGAAAAGATGGATAAAGATAAGTGTTAAGCACTTTTTGGGGGTACTGGAATTTTATCATGTCTCTTGATTTTTAAGAAAGTGGCCTATTGTCTAGAATTTGAGACTTTCATTGTATTGTTCAGTTGGCTTTTGCATGTATATTGCTTTTATGTTTTTGGTACTTTTTTCAAAACCCTTTAAATTAGTTGGATTTTATATTGCTCTTAAGTTTGATGAGGTAGACACTTTTTTTTTTAGCTGGGAGGGATAGAGAGGCAGTGAGTGTGTTAACAGAAAACAGCAACGTCAGACTCCAGCCCCCGCTCTCTTCTTATCCAGCGATGTGACGTTGAGCCTGATGCATGACGTCTTGGCAGCGGAAGTGTTGGTGCTCTGTCAGCCTCCTGGACCCCTGACTGAACATGCCTAGGGTCATGAGGAGGTTTTTGTTCCTGTAACGTTGGCCACAACTGCACAGCCAGTGGGCGAGGATGGCTGAGATACAAACTGAGAATTTTGCGCTTCGACCTAGGCTCTTTGCTAGATCAAACTTCTTTTGATGTCTTAGCCATGCCCGCTCTGAGATATCTCTCTCCAAGTTATTAATATATCTGTTTTTCCCATCATGTTTCCCCTTTTGGCTTCAGAGGAGCTCAGAACGAAATTTATTGCTTGATTATGGTTGCTGGGTTGGCCAAGGTTTAAAATTTATGTTTTTAACTTTATGTGATTCCCTCCCCATTTTCATTTTGATAGTCTTATTGTTTATTGTGTATCACCTTAAATCCATTTGAGAAGTGGATCGGGTCTACGTTTAAAAATCACGTATGTGGGAGGAGGGCCATTAGGCAAATAGGACACAGATGGGGGTGACTTTGGCCAAAAAAGTTTGGGATAGATTTTTGTATTCCCTTGTGTTATGTTATTCCCTATCAGATGGTCTTTGCAGCTCATTTTTCTGTCTTCTCCTGTGTGGTCAGAGTCAGGGGAGAGTTTTTCTTTATAAAAATGATTTGTTTTCCTGATAGAACAGTACTGGTGGGTAACATTCCGTTCTGACCTTGTAGGCAGACCTGGGATTCCCGGAGGGTGCAGGGACGGCCGCACTCGTTCTTCTTTGTGACAGGCCTGAAGCAGCTTCCCTGGGGTCCCCAGCCTGCCTCCTCCACAGCTGCTGTGGCCGTGGGTGCTGAGCACGTGCAGCTGCTGCCTGATGCTCCTGGACAGGGAAGGATAGATTTGGGGCATAGTTACTAGGTGTCACTGCCTCCTTTTTTCAGCCTGGCTTTTACAAGTAGTTTTAATTTACTTGACAAACACTTATTTGGCATTTCCTTCAATACGCTGGGTACTGAGATGGGTACTGTATTTTTAGGCATTTAACGGGGATAATAGCAGCATCGTTAATTATTACAAATATGATCGATCCGTCATATAGACAATACATTTCAGAAGAATATTAAAAAGACTGGTAGTAGATGTATGCAGCTGTAGTAGAGGAGCTGAAGCCACTGAGTTACCCTGGGGTTCAAAGTCGGGAGCAGCATTCCCATCTCTAGGTTGTGTTCTTGTGTGGGAGGGCCTCCTTAGATACCCTTGACAGTAATTCCAGGTACTTGAACTCACAAAGAAAGTACCTGGGGCCCTCAGCCCTTTGGTGTGGCTCCCAGGGACACCTGAGTTATTTCCAGAAGTGGTGTGGTGGGTAGAGTGTGAGGGCTGGGCTGGCCTCGCCTTCCCGCCCCTCTCCCCTGTGTGACTTTTCCTTTCTGTAATTCAACCGATTGCTTTTCCTTCCAAATTGCTGGCTTAAGCTTTATCTTATCTAATTTTATCTCCTCCAGCCTTGCACATCCAGAGCATCATTAGGGCCTGTGCCCATTCTGTCCCTTCCACTTCTCCCGGTCTCCCTCTATGTCCTGAGGGGATAGTGACAGAGTCGGCATAACCTCCGCATCTTCTTGCCTTGGGGGGGCAGCTGGGGTGGTGCCTGCAGCCTCTGGAACCTCTCCTTTCTGTGTGCCCCTCAACCTCATGGATATACTGGCGTTTTCTAGGACCTGGCCCTGCTTTCTCTGTCCCTGTCTCTCTCTGCCCACTGGTTTCTGTGACCCACGCCCTTCCCACCCCATTCTGCCCCTTTTGCTCGCTTGCTTTTCTTACCTTCTGTCACATTCACATGCTCACTATTTCTTTTTACTCCAAGCATCTGTTCCTCTAAATCATGAACTGCAGTTGGCATAATTAAATATGTAATGTGTTTATTTTAATATCAATATGTCTCTTCATACACATATTAGTAAGAGACTTGGCTGTCAGCACTGGGCCAGATCACCGTTTGCAGATGTCCACTCACGCCAGCTCCCCCGTGGGGCATTTCTTATGCACCTCATCAGTTCTCTTTCTCCTTGTCTCTCTCTCTGTGTGTCTCTTTGTTCTGTGTACATCTCTCTGTATGTCCCTGGCTTCCTCTCTAACACAAATTGCTCCAATAGGCCAGCACCATTTCCTCTCTGTAAACCCCAGTTTGAAGGTATACACAGGCACCCAGGCAAGGGTAGAGGAACCAAAAAGCACTTGTTCACGCTTGCTCACACAAGGACCAGTAGAGACCTAGAGCTGCATGCCACGTCTTTATTATCCTTGCTGCTAGCTCCTCTGGTACAGCAGCCCTGTGACAGTTTGGAATTTGAGCCTGGGCACTCTCCCCTGAGTGCATCGGTGATGTCAAGGCAGGAAGGCCGGAGCAATCACAGCGTCCCCTCACCTGTGGGTCCCAGGTGATCCCCCTCCCCAAATGGATGTAGGGAAGCCAGCTCATCTGCGAAGCATCTGGAGTGGAGTGACAGGAAGCAGAGGATCCAGTGTTAGAATAGATTACATGGTATGTGCTTGTCGCTTCTGCTTAAAGGTAAATAAAAATCTATCTTTGGCTTAGAATTCTAGCCTCCTGACCTGGGGGTGAATATTGACTGGCAGGCTTTACCTCCCATGTAGAAAAGGGTTGCATGCCAGGGTTATAAATTAGAGCTCTGCATTGGATGGATCTTCTCAATGTTTTCTGTGGAGTGGAATTAGAACATGTTGTTTCTTTTGAGGTTACAAAAAGCAAACAAGGATCCCTTTCCTCCCAGACTAGTGGGAAGTAGACTAATTACTTGAGATTCTGTTTTATCAGCCATAAAACTGAGATGAAAACTGGGGCCGTTATGAAGATCTTGATATATCCTAGGCCACAGATTTCTTTTCTGGAAGAGAAAAACTGCATTTTAAGTTTAGATAATTTGGTTACATTTTTTAGGCTATCCAATGCAAAGGTTAAGTTTCCAGAGTCTTGAATTTTAGCACAGAGGTAACGTCACTTAACCTTCCCGAGTGAAAATGCTGCCTTCTAGGTGGTGGGGAAAATCGAATTAGCTGTGTATCCCAGCATACTTAGTATGTGTTCAGTAGATATTAGCGACAGAAGTAGTGGATATGACTGCTGAAGGCCTGGGTGGCTCTTCCGGGCTTGTTGGTTGGTTTTGTTATAATATACAACTGGATCGAAGATAACCCATGTTTGTGCTTCTGTGGACACTGGCGCTTTCAGGGTCTTAACTATATTGTTTTCGTCGAAACTTTGAAAGGACTCATGGCTCCAAAAGGGGCTGAAAAGTTTTGAATTTCCTTTTTTCTTTCTTCACAAAAGATTTTAAAGCTTAAGTCATATAATTAATAACAGGGGAAGTTAAGAGTCAAAGATTTTTCTCTTACCCTGGTCATTTTTAAGCTGCACTTGGCATGGGTTGAAGCAAATTTGTGTCTTCTTGACCATTTACTTCTTTTTTTTTTAAACTGAGAGAATAGATTCTATCTCTCATGAAGTAATTGTAAACAGCCTTGTTAACATATGGTACTGATTTTTTCACAGAAGCATTATTGAAATGCATGGGAACTACCAGGTTAAAAGACATAAAAATAGACAATCCGTATAGTCCAGATGGTATCTCCAAACTAGGGGATCCAAGTGGCATGAGAAACTGTCTAGAGCAGGACTGGCAGACACGGCCCCCAGGCCAGCCCGGCCTTATGCTTGTTTTTGTATGGCCTGTGAACTAAGAATGGTGTTTTACATTTTTTAATGTTTGAACAAATATCTGAAGAATAGTAATATCTTGTGACATATAAAACTGGTACAAAATCCACATTTCAGTTACCATAAGTAAAGTTTTATTGGAACATAGCCATACTCATCCATTTACATATTATCTATGGTTATGTTCCTGCTACAATGGCAGAAATGAGTAGTTGCCTAAGATATTTGCTGTCTGGTCCTTTACAGAAAAAGTTTGCCAATCCTTGGTCTAGATGGTGAGGAATTTTAGTTCTGATATGTGTTAATTGATACATGATTTCGTTTTGAAGTTCAGCTTTTAACTTTCGGTTATTTTTCTTTCTACTTTTATTTTTTACTAATAAAAACAGAAAGAAGAAAACTATGGCTGGTTAGTCTCACTGCTTAGACTATCCCTTCTAATGTTTTTGATAATAAAAATTAAAATGGACATGCTAATTTTATTTCAAACAGTATAAGAAAGCAAAACCTGTTTCCTACGTTGTCTCTTATTCCAATTCCTTTACCCAGTGTTTAATAGTTAACATTCCAAAAATGTTTTGTGTTTATACTAGAATATATATTCTTTTCAAAAGCTTTTCTTAAGCTTAGTTTACTAGTAAAAATACTCTTAACATTTTATTATGAAAAAATTTCAAATATGTACAGCACAAGACAGAAAAGTGTAATGAACCCTGTGTACCCATCATTGAGCTTTCATACTCTTTGTCTTATGGCCAGTCTTATTTAATTTGTGGAATCCATTTCCTGTATTTTGAAGCAAATCTTAGGTATATCATTTTATCTGTGGATATTTCAGTATGTATCTCTAAAAGATAGTAACTTTTAAAAAACGTAACCACAGTCTGCTAACACATGAGAAAAAAAATAATTGCGTAGTGTATATTTGAGCCCTGAGTATTACCTATAATTGCCTCCTCCTACCCACAGTTGTCTTTTAAATGTCATTGTTTATTTCACTCTGTTTGAATTAGGATACAGGTAGGTTTCACACAGTGGGACTTGGTTGTTGTCGTTTAAGTTGATTTTAATCTGTCTGTTCCCTCTGTCCCTCTTTTATCCTCCTTGCTTTATTTTTTTTTAAAGAAATGAGGTTATTTGTTAGAGGTTTTATTTACTATGGGGACATAGTATTGTTTAATATGTTCCTCTGTCCTGTGAATTTCTTGTGAATTTGGTAGTTGGACCTAGAGGCTTATCACATTCAAGTTTTGCTTTATTTTATTACTATTTTTTAGCTAGGCTACTTTATTGGTGACATTGAGTCCTTCCAAGAGGAGGCACTTAGTATCTGATTGTCCTTTTTTGTGATGTTAGTACTCATAGGTGTTTAATGTGTAGATCAAGTCATTCCTTATGGGTTGTAAAATGGTAGATACTTTAATTCTATGATTTCTTTGCCATTTATTGGCTTAAATGTTTGATTTTTCTCCATATTTTTTCTCTATATTTACCAGTTTTTCAAGTTTTTCTTATTGTTGTGTTTTTTTTTTTTTTTT
>NW_012115821.1:18900132-18901406 GCF_000951035.1 Colobus angolensis palliatus | reverse complement strand
AAACAAACAAACAGCTTTTCATAGTAAAAACACATACAGAAAATGCATACAGTACAACACCGATGTAGCCTGGATCAAAAAAGAACACGGCACAGCACCGCAGGGGATCCCTTTCTGAACACAGTCTTCTCCCACTTCCCCTCAGTCACTACTCAGTGTTTATGGTAATGACTTCCTCGATTTTCTTTCCTGTTTTATCATTGAAGACAAAATACATCCCTAAGCAGTATAACTTGGTTCTGTCTGTTTTGAATTTTATTTAAATGGATCATGCTTCCTGAATTCTTTTTTTGTTGTTGTTGTTCAAGACAGAGTCCTGCTCTGTTGCCCAGGCTGGAGTGCAGTGGCACGATTTCAGCTCACTCCAACCTCCACCTCCCGGGCTCAAGCAATTCTCCTGCCTCAGCCTCCCTAGTAGCTGGGATTACAGATGCCCAACACCATGCCTGACTAATTTCTGTATTTTTATTTTTAGTAGAGACGGGGTTTCACCATGTTAGGCAGTCTGGCTTTGAACTCCTGATCTTGTGATCTGCCCACCTCGGCCTACCAAAGTGCTGGGATTACCAGCATGAGCCACCATGCCCGGCCTCCTGAATTCTTTTATATCTTGCTTCTTTCATTCAACATGAGATTCATTCATTTTCATTTTCTTTGCAATATGATAGTCCGTTGGATGAGTAGACCACAATCTATCCATTCTGCTATTGATGTACAGTCAGGTTGTTTCTAGTTTTGTGCAGTTAAAGAAATGCTGCTAACCTTGTATCTGTCTCTGGTTGCACGTGTGCATATGTTTTTGAAGGGTATATACATAGAAGTAGAATTGCTGGGTTAGATGCTATGCATGTCTTCTTTGCAAAGTGTCACGCAAGCTGATGTGCTCACCAACAGCGTGTGAGCATTCCTGTTGCTTCACATTCTTGCCCACACCTGGAATTGTCAGACTTTAACATTTTTTGTTAGTCTGTTGATCGAAAGTGATATCTGACTGTGACTTTAGTTTGGTGTTTCTCTGATTACCAGTGAGGTTAAACACTTCTCCATATGTTTGAGTACTGGATTTTTCTCCTTTATGACATTTCTGTTCAAGTTGTTTCAATAAGTCTTTGGTTCATTTTCCCATTGAGTTATCTTTTCTTATTGATTCATAGGCATTTTTGTATGTATTGGATACAGGTTCTGATTGGTTGGGTGTGTTGCAAATTTCTTCTCCCACTCTGTGGCTTATCTTCACTTTCTTTATGGTGTCTTTTGATTAACATAATTTTTTT